>NC_133664.1:170689180-170989180 GCF_037893015.1 Macrotis lagotis
ACATATCAGAATTTGAAATATGAAAGAAGGAATGGTATGTTCTCATATAGCACTCAATGAAATAATTATACTTCATTAAGCATTTCTTTTTCTTAATGCAATTAATATTACATAATAACTAATGAAACCTCATATGTCCTGGAACAGTGTCCTTCCCATAAAATGTAGACAACAAATTGAATTGAGAAACATCCGGATTTCAGTTCTTTTTCTCCAAAGATAGTTTTATCTATGTCACACTAATACGAACTGCTCTCACACAGATGTGATGCCTTAATTGCAACTTGATAACCACCTCCTTAGCCATCTCAAACATGAGTAACAATAAGGCTCTGAGTTTTTACAGCTCCTATCTCTGAGCAAAAGAGCTATAATATAGACAAATGACAGACAAAAGGGGAAATTGTGGAGTCTTGGACTAGCTATCATCAAGCATGCCCTTCCCAGAGATCTCTATCCAGAAAGGTAAACGTGAATTCATAAATATTTTATATATTTTCCAGGGATGTCAATGGCAACTGCCAAAGGAAGATGGTATTGTTGCTAACCTTTATGGTTAAATGTGAAACCCTAAACGGAGATATTTCAGTGAGAGGAGTTGAACAGAAACAGTGGTCTAATGATTCCAAAGAATAGAATTGTATCAGAGTCATGACAAATTAACAAATGGAGAAAGAAACCAGAGTAGAAAAAAGACAGAATGTGTTGCTCCAGAAAGCAAAAGCTTAGGATACAACCTGCTAAAATAGTTGGTGACTAATAAGCAACCAAACAACAAGATTTTTAGCAAGTACTTACCATTTATCAAGCACCATGCTAGGTGATAAAGATACAAACATAAAGAGAAAATATTTCCTGCCTTCAAGGAGTTTTCATTCTAGTATGGGACATGATATATGCATAAATTAGTATAAATAAGACCAAAACAGACAAGGTCCAAGTACAGGAAATCCACTGAACAAGAACTTATGGGAAGAATCAATGAAAAAAGACAAGATTAAAAACAACAACAAAGAATGGGATTAAAAAAAGGATTCTTATAAGAAGAGTTTGGGGAGTCACTGAACCAGTTTATGGAAGGAGGTAGCAAGAGAGAGCAGTTTTAACCAAATATTTTTTAACAGTAAACTTGGGGTCAAAAAAAAGTTCTTACTCTTCCAAGGGGGCTACTGTCATTAATTTCAACAGAACTCAGCAAATACTCATTATTTAATAGATTTTGGGGATACAAAGGTAAACAATGATCATCCATGATCCAAAGCAATTTACAAACTAGTAAGGGATAGATAACATGCAGAATCTCCTGCCTCAATAAACTTTTCTTTCTCCTTGAACTGTTCCTTCTTTAGCCTTACAGTTAAGAGAATAGCTTCAGGAAATTAATTTGTCTGACTTTGGGGGGGTGAGTGTGGGACCTTCTCCTTCCCCAGATATGTATATTCTGTGAACTAAAGGGGGTGGGGGAGACTCACAGGGGTTTAATAAACTAGTATAACCCTTCTAAAGTGTCCAATAGAGAATCTCCCTTTCTTAAGGGACACTTTTTTCCTTTTCTGCCAATCCCCACCAGTGTTTGCTCACTCTCTCTTGATCTCTCTTTCCCTTTATATGTGTAAATATAACACATTTATGGTTTGCAAAGCACTTCATAAATATTAGCTCATTTTATACTTCAATATCCTGAGAAGTTAATTATTATCATCCTCATTTTACAGGTGAGGAAACAAAAAGAGTTTAAGTAACTTATCCAATGCTGACATACCTAGTAAATTACCTCAAATTGGATTTGAATTCAGATCTTCCTGATTCCAAGTCCAACACTCTATCTGCTGTGTCACTTAGCTTCCTATATATTTGTGTATACCCCCCCACATACACACATACTCACAGAGCTAGACACACACATATTAAGCTTTGATGTTTCAACACAAATTTTGATCTCAAAGTTAAGAAAAAAAATTCAACTAAGGAGATGCTAAAAATGAACTTTTCAGCACTTTTGAAAGAAAAATCTACACATTCTATGGGAAAGAAGGACAAAAAAGGAGGATTCATTAATAAAGTGTTGGACACCTAAGGGAGGAGAAAAGCAACAACACTCAGCTACATTCCCTAGGTTAGTTGTAGACTTGGAATTGCAATTACCTTAAGAACAGGAGCAGAGTGAGATGGTTTCTTCTTTTACAATATGAATATTTTAAAATAAGATTTTGTCAATTGTCTTCCCCAAATGTTGTTATTGGGTGTGTTCAGGGCTAGATGACTGAAAGGAGATGGGGAGAGGAGAAGGGAATATAGGTCAGAAACCTAAGATCAGTGGGGAACCATGTCTGGACTTCCCATCATTATACCTTTCAGTTTCCATTTATTGCAGTAAATTCTGAATTCAGTAAATTCAAAAACTCTGCCCTAGTTATCAATGAGTTATCCTTCCAAATCATACAAAGTTGCAGAGATAGGGATCTCTAATTGAATGGAACTGAATTGATTACTAAATTATGAGTTATTGTTCAGAATGTCTAGACTCAGACTGGGCTTTAGTGGCCATGGGCTTGAGGTCTTGCAAGCTATGGGACCCAGGCCAATCCCATCTGTTCATGTATAGAGGGATTGAAAGGGGATTCTGGACTTGGTTCATTGAGACAGGTGAAGTGACTCAAACTCAAAGCATTTTTTGTTAACCTGCACCTTGAAGAGTTCAGTTCTGACAGTCCTGGGAGGAACATGAAATACTGGCTGCTCTCCCCCTTGGATGATCGCATAAGTTTTATCTCCTTTACATGCAAATATTTCTGTCTCTTAGTGATGATAGGGCAACTAGGTGGTGCAATGGATAGAAAAGCCAGGTCTGTATTCAGGAAGACTCATGTCCTGAGTTCAAATCTAGCCTCAGACACTTACTAGTTGTATGACTTTGGGCCTGTTTTCCTCCATTTCCTCATCTGCAAAATGAGCACCAGTATCTTTGCCAAGAAAGTCCCAAATGGGGTTACAAAGCATTGAACACAACTGAAAGGACTGACAATGTAAAGAAAATTCTCCTTTTAGAAACAAGTAAAATTCTCCTTGATGGATACATGCACACAAATAGCTATGAATTTTAAAATGATTATAAACAAAAAAGAGAATAGTGTGGCCTGAGAAATTCAAGGAGGAAAAAGTTACTTCTATCAAAGGATAAATAGACCTGAGCTGAGGCTGGAAGGAAAGAAAGTATACCAAGAGATAGATATTTGTGGAACTGACAAGCAAAATTAATGAATAAGAGAGTACAGACCCTAATTAGGTATAAAGGAGGCAGATTGTGGAGGGCTTTGGGTATCAGTTTAAGGAACTTGTTCGGGAAATAATGGGGAGCAGTGAAGATGGAGAAGGGAATGATGACCAGACTCAAGTATTAGGAAAACACATTGGAATTCAAATAGAAGACTGAAGCCAGTTAGAAGGCTATTACAAGAGTTCATGTAAAAAATAATGAGGGCCTGAAGCAGTGTGATGGAAAAGATTTGGAAAGGATATAAAAATTATCAACTGAATCAACAGCCTTTACATCATAATGTCATGAGGATGGGTATGTAGAGAGAGAGGAATTAAAGATGACTATGTAGAACTGTGGGATTGAGTAATCTGTCACATTCAACAGGAATAAAGAAACTAGCAGAAAGAAATAATGAATTTAGTTTATTTTAGATGTTTATTTTAAGGTTCTGTCCATCAGGGTAGAAACATCCAGCAAGAAATTGGAGATGAAGGATTAGATCTCAGGAAAGAGGTCAGGACATTCATATTGAAGAGACAATTGAAGTCACGAAGGTAAAAGAGTTTGGAAAGGCAGAGAATGAAAGGAGTCAAGAGAAGAGAGATAAGGAGATACTTTGAGAGCTGGAGATATTCAAGGAATGAGAAGAAGGACCAGGAAAATAGGGTAAAGAATGATGGAAGAGATAGGAGAAAGTGGAGTCATGGTAAGTCAGAGAGAAGTGAATTTTAAGAAGGAGGGAGTAGTCAAAAGAATCAAAAGCAGTAGAAAGGAAAAGGATGATTAATTCAAAGAAGAATCTATTGGATTTATATGTTTTTGAATGTGGTAGGTCATCTGAGTAAGAGAATAGTTACCAAAGGGTATTTGTGATCAAATAGCAAATATAAAAAACTCTAATCCTTGAAATTTGGGCAGCTATGTGGCATAGTGGATAGAGTACGGGGTTTGAAATCAGGAAGAACTTCATGAGTTCAAATCTAACATCAGACCCTTATAAGCTGTGTGATCCTGGAAAAGTCACTTAAATCTGTTTGCCTCAGTTCCTCATCTGTAAATGACATGGAGAAGGAAATGGCAAACCATTCCAGACATTTTGCCAAGAAAACCCTAAATGAGGCTCACAGAGAGTCTGAAATGACTCAAGAACAATAAAAAGCCCTAAAAATATATTTATATATACCTTACACAATCCCCCTTTCTGTTTTGTGACCTTCCCCCCTTCCAAAACTGCCCTTGATGTTAAGTTTAGCATTTTATCACCAGACAAGTCTGGTAAATAGAAAGAGCTCTGGACTTGAGTCAGAAGACTTGTCTCTAACTAGCTTTATGACCATGCACAAGTTACTTGACTTGTACCAATTCGATCTTGGCCTCATCACTTAACCTTTATAGACCTCTGAAAATTGCAGGAGGAAGCTTGGATCAAATGAACTGTAATGTCCTCTCTAACTTTAGTAATTTTAATCTTCAAAAAGCAAAGGAAGCAACAAAAGGAAATCATCAGTCAGAATAAATCTAGTGGCCTTGGGAAAGCCACTTAACCCCACTACCTTGCAAAAAAAAAAAAAAACTAAAAAAAAAACCCAGAATAAATCTAATCCTTCCACATGACAGCCCTTTAAATGCTTTAAGACAACTATCATATTCTTTCTCACCTTTCCATAGCACCCTCCCCCCAAATCTAACACAATTAGACATCTTCTCCAGACTACATAAACTTGGAACAGCAAATCATCATATGGCATACCCTTTATCATCACATTGGTCAAAGGATAAAAGTTGCAAAGATGCAAATTTAGTCTTGATTTCAGTGTCAAAAACAAAACAAAAAATCAACATCCTAACAATTAGAGTTGTGCCAAAGTAGCATGAACTATTCCATGAAGTGGTTAGTCTCCTTCCTCTAGGTGTTAGCTATATAAAAGAAGGGATTCCTTTCATGTGTGGATTAGACTAGTTGACCACAGAGGCCAACACTTCCTCAAATTCTGTGATTCTGTGACATTGGTAACTATTGAATTTAATAGTTAAACAATATCAACAATATCAATGGAAGCCACTTTCACTCAGCATCTCTATAACAACATGGAAATAGTTGCCAATCTGGTTTGTCCTTGTTTATCTGCTAACATTCAGGCACACACTCACCCATTCTATTTATAATATATGCACAATTTCCCAGAGTAGCCACGAAACCATATAATTACATTTTGAATCAGAAGAATAGTAATTGACATTAAATATAGGGAAAGAGATCAACATATATCTAAGAACACTGGATTGCAACCAGAAAAAGTTACTGAGGTATTCTATACCCTGATGTCACAGATGCAAGTGGGCTCAATTCAAATATGGCCTCAGATACTTCCTAACTCTGTGATACTGGGCAAATCACTTAACCTCTCTCTGCCACACCTACAAAATGGGGATAATAATATGTTTTTGTGAAGATAAAATGACATAATATTTGTGAAGCACTGTGCCAACCTTAAAGTGAAGCACTGTGCCAATTATATATAAATTATAGTTATTATTATTATTATCATCTTTTATGCCTTTCCTATTACTTGAACAGTCTGCCTCCTTTTCTGTTCCAACATCTCTTCAGTGATATCTTACCTTTGCTTCACCACCAGTCATGTGCTTCAGTCTTTTTATACTCCTCCACTGACCTTTGAATGGCCTGTAATTTTGCAGAGAGAAATTGTGGGATTCCTTGATTTACCCTATATAGCATCACTGAAAGACTGATAGTATTAATAAGATGAATTTTTTGTGCCAGGGATAAGGTTGGAATCATCAAAGGCACTGACAATTTTCTGACTAATCAATTCTGGTCCCATGTACTAGAACCATTGTATTATAATAATGATTTTAAAAGTAGCCACATATTCAGCTGGGTTCCTATTTTTATGAACAAATTGATCTACTCACTGAAAAGGGAGAATCAGAATGAGAAAATTATGTCTCTGTGAAATGGGACATTATGTTAAGTGACTATAGACCAAAGAAATTCATGGACAGTTTTTTATTTGGGTTCTTTCACAGGAGAGATTATTTGGTACATTTAAACTTTAGTTTCCTCATTTTAATAAAAGAGTACATTATAAAGTATGTATAGAGTTATATCCTATGCTTTCTATTTCTCTCTTACATAAAAGTTTTCAGCTAAAAACAGTTTTAACCAACTAGTTTATAAGACTATCCAAAAGTAATCTGGTCCAAAATCAAGCAAGATTACCGAGAACATTCCCCTAACCCAGTCATTTACTTCACAGTCTGTACCATTGTCATAAGTAGGCCTTGGCGAAAAAAGTTTAGATAAATCATTGAAAATCTAGTACCACTCCTAGAGAAATAATCTAAAGCAATGATAGGCTATTAAATTAATTTTGTATATTCAGGTCTTTAATATCATTTATCTACCTTAGGTACTTCATATTTTGTATTGTTTATTGACTAACTCATCTTTGAAACACTGCTTTCCCTTAACTGAAACACCACAATTTGCCAAAAACCATGCTCCTTTCCTTTACTATCATTCCTAATCCAATCACCAAATTCTAACAATTCTGCCTCAGTCCTATCTATCACATCAATCTTCTCTTCTTCATTTTCTGTGTCACCATCATAGTTCACATCCAAATTAGTCTTGCCCTTAACTATAATCTCACTCCTCCAAACCATCCTGCAAGCTCCTGCCAGATTCATCTTCCTAATGCACAGCTCTGATAACATCACTCTCATACTCAAAAACTTTCAAGACCTACACCTCATTCTGAAAAAAGGCCAAATTCCTTAGCTTGTCACTTAGGCACCTTCATAATATTGTGACATTTATTTTCTTGTGTTTTTTTCTAATTGTATATAATCTTCTCATGATCTTCTCTCATTCCATCCATCCTTATACCTTGCTACTCCTAAATCTATTTTTCATCCTAGCTTTGATCTCCAATCGCTCTATCTCTTAGTACTTTCTCAGGTCAATACCTTTGTTCTGCATACACTCTCCTCCTTTGCCAATCTTAACCCCTAAATGAATAATCTTTCTCCTATCTCCACTCACTCCTTGTCAAATCCTAACCCTGAATTATTCCCAACTTTTTCTTTCATTCCTGTGCATATGCTGATTATCAGAACTGAAAGAAATTACACAATCATGCCAACAGGGTCCAATATAAATTTATGTTACCTCGTCTTTTTTTTTTTTTTTGCAAGGCAGTGGGGTTAAGGGACTTGCCCAAAGTCACACAGCTAGGTAATTATTAAGTGTCTGAGGCTGATTTTGAACTCAGATCCTCCTGACTCCAGGGCTGGTGCTCTATCCACTGTGCTACCTAGCTGCCCCTATGTTACCTCATCTTAACTGACTCCTCTCTATAGCAAGTCAGTCTGGCTATTCCCCCTTTACTGATTGCCAGTTGAACTCATCATAGTGACTATTCCAAATTTCTTCCTACCTTTACATCTCCCATTTTCCCTCCTCCCTCCATCATCTAAATTGAGGATCCTTATCTCATATTTTACAAAGAAAATCAATCCATTCATCACAAGTTTTTTGTTCTCTCTCTCTCAGCTCATCTCACATTTTCTTGATTTCATCTGCCACTGTCTTCTCCTTAACTCCAATCTCTGATGAAAAGATGTTCCTCACCAACATCAACTCTACTAGATATAACTAGGATCTTATATTTTCCTGTCTTCTCAAAAAATTACTTTCAATATCATTGACATTCTCTCTAAACTTGAATCTCTCTCTTTATGTACTAGTTCTTTGTTGGTTCCTTTCAAATATGCCCATATTTCCCCCATATTTAAAAAATATCCTCACTAGACCCCACCAACTCTGATAGCTTTGATCTTAAAATGTATCTTCTCATTACCAGTTAAATTCTTTGAAAGAGTCATCTGTACTGCTACTTCCTCTCCTTTCAGTCACTTCTTTTGTTGTTATTGTTGTTTTGGCAGGGTAATTGGGTTAAGTGACTTGCCCAAGATCACACAACTAATAAGTATTAAGATTCTGAGATTGGATTTGAACTCAGGCCCTCCTCTCTGCATGGCTGGTGCTCTATTCACTGTGTCATCTAGCTGCCCCTCAATCAGTTCTAAACCCTCTCACTTTTGGTTTTCCAATTTCTTACTTCACAATGGTCCCTTAATTGTCAGATTTAATGAATGGCCTTTTCTCATTCCTTATTCCTCTTTAAACTCTCTGTAACATTTGCTACTATTAACAGCCCTCAAATCCTAGATGCTCTCTCCTCGATAGGTTTACATGACACCTCTCTCTTAGTTCTCCTTGAGACTAACTGATCCATGGGGCAGCTAGATGGCGCAGTGGATAGGGCACTGCCCTGGAGTCAGGAGTACCTGAGTTCAAATCCGGCCTCAGACACTTAATAATTACCTAGCTGTGTGGCCTTGGGCAAGCCACTTAACTCCAGTGACTTGCAAAAACCTTAAAAAAGAGAGAGAGAGACTAACTGATCCTTCTCAGTCTACTTTACTGGATGAAATTACACTAATTATTAGATGAATTCCAAAGGCTCTGTCCTGGACCCTTTTCTTCATTTGGTGACCTCATCAACTCCTATAAGTTTAATTATCTACCCTTTCTGTATGGATCTACAGCTATAATCTCTTTCCTGATTAATAGTCTCACAAAATGCCTGTCAGACATTTTGAATGGATATACTGGAGGCATCTCAGATTTGACATGTCCTAAATAGAATTAACAATATGTCTCCCTCAAAGCAATCCTTCTTTCATAACTTCCCTATTTTTCTTGATGATATCACTATCCTTCCAATCATCCAGGTTTGCAATCTTGATTAAAAAGCTTTAAGTCTCACTCATCTTGGGTCTAATCAATCACAAAAACTATTATTTCTTTCTCCACAACATCTCTCCTATACATCTCGTATTCACATAGCTACCACCCGGGTTCAGAAGCTTATCACCTCTTGTCTGGACTGAAGCAAGAGCTTACTGATTGATCTCTCTGCTTAAAGTCTTTCCTTACTTCAGTCCATTATCCACCCATCTGCCAAAGACACTTTCTAAAAGCGTCAGTCTGATCATATCATCTCTTCCCCCTGTTCAACAAACCCCGGTGGCTCCCTATTAGCAATGAGATCAAATCTATTCAGGACTTCCTAAAAGTCTTAATGAAGTTTTAAGTTTTAACAGCTAAAAACTGAACTAAGGTTTTGAGGACACAATATTTTTCCATTTGGTTTTGATAGCTCTTAATAATCTGTTCCCTTTCCTAGTTTTCCAGTCTTCTTACACATTATTCCCTTCTATGTCCTGTATAACTCAATGGACCTAGTTCCTGGTTTTTTTTTTACACCCAATACTCTACCTCCCAACCTTGTACCTTTGAACTCTGTCTACCATCTCTGAAACACTCTCCATTCTCATTCCTACCTTTCAGCATCCCCACATCCTCAGAACCAATGCCACCTTCCACGGGAAGCTTTGATTTCATTTCCTAATTACTCTAACACCTTCCTCAAGATTCTCCTTGTATCTACTTCATCTGTATCTTTTATATATTTATACATGTACAAATTATGTTCCTGAAAAAAATATTAAGTTCCTTCAGGGCAGACATTTGTCTTTGCAGTTCTAGCACCAAGAAGAGTGACTGACATAGAGTGAGTGTGAAATAAATGATTTTTGATTGGTTGATCAATATGAATAGGAACTTCAGAAGCATAGGTTGTATATTTGAACCAAGAGCTGGGCTATGACGCAAACAATTGTGTAACAAGTCACATTCTTCTACAACATAATTATCTCAAAAGCTTCTTTCAGGGTTTTGAGCTCACACACACACTCACATATACATATATACATACATACATACATACAGAGAGAAAGAGAGAGACAGAGACAGAGAGAGAAGAACCTGAGAGAGACAGACAGACAGAAACAGAGAGATACAGAGACACAAATTCCTAACTTCTTATGCAAAGGGAAATTTATTCTTCTAAAGGGTACATGAGTGACATCAACCTCTGTAAAGTAGAGGGGGGAAGCTCAAAAATCTGATGAAAGAAGTAAGCTAGAGACAAAGGAAAACCAAGTTTTCCCAGACGTGTAAGTCCAATTGAACTTTCCAGCAGCAGCATCATTAAATTTTAGCCATTATATGGCACTTTAAGGTTTGCAAGGCACCTTAAAAATATTTCCTCATTTGATCCCCTCAGAAATCCAGAAAGGTGGGTGTAATTATTATTCTCATTTTTCAAATAAGGAAAGATAAAGTGGCTTGCTCAGGATCACAATACTAAGAAAGATTGGACTGGATTTGAACTCAAGTATTCCTGACTCCAGGTCCAGCCTTCTATCCACTGTGCTACCTGGATGTCTTACAGTGACTATTGTATTTCTCTCAGTTGCTTAGGAGAGCAGCTAGCATCAAATAAACAGAGAGATTTGGGAATTTGCAATTGGTTCTTTTAGAGAGACTGTATAAGAAGGAGTCCCAGAGGGGCAAGGATGCTTGTGGCTAATTGCACACAGCTGGCATTCTGAAGTCTGTGGCTGTTAATAGTTCATAATCACATGCAGTTTCCCACACCTGAACATATGCTCCCTGACCGCAGACAACACCAAGATGCTATTCAACATAAGGCCAATATAATTTTCAAGAATATTGAAAAATTAGAATTCCTCAAAAAAATTGATTCCCCATAATGGGGGAGGGGGAAAGAGAGTTAATCTTTATTTGTTAAGGATATAGAAGAAGAAATGCATAGAGTGGACAAGGAATTGGGCTAGATAATTTCAAAGAGCCCTTTCAATTCTGACCTTCCATGATTGAATCTGGCCAACCCTATTTGTATTTTTTTAAAAAACTTTCTGGGGGGCAGCTAGGTGGCATAGTGAATAGAGCACCGGCCCTGAAGTCAGGAGGACCTGAGTTCAAATACAGCCTCAGACACTTAATAATTACCTAGCTGTGTGGCCTTGGGCAAGTCACTTAACCCCCACTGCCTTACAAAAACTTAAAAAAGAAAAAACTTTCTGTTCTTCAACAATCAAATAAAATGGCAACTCCTCCATGGTCTTTCTGTATCCCCACACTCCTACCTTAGACAGAAATGTCCTCTCTCAACTCTTTGACCTCTTGTGACATTTTGCTTTGTTTTTATTCTTCACTTAGCAAAAAGAAAATACAATCAGCATTTCTTTATATATAGTAAAGCTGAAAAGGATTACACAGGAAACTACAAGTTGTTTTTTTTTAATGAACATCTTGCTTTTAAAATGCAAAACAAATTCAATAGGTAACTTTTAAAACTATTCCATCTGTAATGCTTTCTGGTGTGTGCAATTTTTAAGTGGCCCTCTTTTCTTTTCATTTATTTTTTTATAACTTTTTTTTAGGTTTTTTTTATAAGGCAAATGGGGTTAAGTGGCTTGCCCAAGGTCACACAGCTAGGTAATTATTAAGTGTCTGAGACCAGATTTGAACCCAGGTACTCCTGACTCCAGGGCCGGTGCTTTATCCACTATGCCACCTAGCCGCCCCTCTCTTCATTTATTTCCTTTCCCCTTTTGGGGTGAGTGGGGAGACATTTTATCCTTTCCCTTCACCCTACAAATTCTTGTAGAAAATAAGCAAGACAAATTTACATACTAAGTACAAAAACATATCTTACTCTATAACTTAAGTCCAATCACTCCAGTGTTGCAAGGTGGGTAGAGAATTATGCTTCTTCATTGATGTCCTGGAATCTTGATTGGTCACTGTATCGATCAGGAGTTCTTAAGTCTTTTAAAGTCATCAATTTCATAATATTGTTGCATAAATTGTTCTGGCTCTACTCACTTCCCTCTGTATCAGTTCAAATAAGTCTTTCCAAGTTTCTTCATAACTATCCCTTTCTCCATTTTTTACAAATCAAAAATATTCCATTACATTCATTTATCAGTATTCATTCAATCATCTTCAAATTGATGGGCATCCTTTAGGTTCCAAGTCTTAGCTATAACAAAAACTGCTATAAATATTTTTATTTGTACATATGGATTCTTTGATCTCTTTGAGGCAAAGGTCTAATACTTGTACCTATGGTTCAAAGAATATACATAATTTAATAACTTTAGGGACATTATTCTAAGTTGTTTTCCAGAATGGCTGGACCAATTCACAGTTCCTCTGAGAGCACATTGTGTGTACTTAGCATAGCACTTAGTATCTCTCTTATACACTGTAAGTTTAGAAATAACCATAAAACCAAGTGGAATATTCTTTATCATTGAGATCAAGAATTAACTTTTTTTTAATTTGTACCTGACTCAGTACCTAACATCTATCCAGTTGCTTGATGTGTGTGTGTGTGTGTGTGTGTGTGTGTGTGTGTGTGTGTGTGTGTGTGTGTGTGTATATATATATATATATACCTGGATGTTCTTTCTAAAGATCCAATCTGTCCAAAAATGAACTCATCATCTTCTCCCAAACCTGTTCATGCTCTATATTTTTGTTGAAAGTACTACTATAATCCAAATTACCTGTTTTTGAAACCTGGAAGTCATCTTAACACTTCTCTTTCTCACTCCCCAATATGTGGTGTTTATTTCCATCACATTTCTTCCTTCTGTTCCCTTCTCTCCAATCATATTATCAGTGCCCTAGTTTGGCCCTCATCATCACTCATCTGAATTGCTGTAATTAATAGTCTCCTAATTGGTATCCCTGTTTCTATTCTTCTTCCTTCAATCCTTCATTCACAGAACTGCCAAAATAATCATCCTAAGGCGCAGGTCTGATTTTGTTACTGTTCACCTCTTACTCTTTGTTCTTCACATAATGCTGTCCCAAACCATAATGCTGTTCCCTTTTACCACTGGAATAACATGTACTCTGTCTTTTTGTACCCTTTATAATACAACTCACATCCACCTTCCCTTATCTCATAATTATCTTTCATCTATCTTGCAGCTAAACTGGGCTATTAGCCTTTCCCAAACTGAATACTTCACCTTTTGCTTCTGTAACTCTTATACTGGAATGGACCACTTCTCTTCAACTCCATCTTTTTTATATCCCTATAATCTACCAAGTCCAGTTCATGGACCAGCTCCTTTAACTAACTTCTTGATACTTGATAGTTGCTAGACAAATCTCTTTTGCCTTCTTCATTCCCCATTTTATATTACATTTATCAGTGTTGATCTTGCATTCCCCCAGGAAAATGAAATTCTTTCAAGACAGAGATGGTATTATTTTTATTATGGATTTCTTGGTCTAGCATTTTTCGTATATTCAGTAGATATTTATTAAACATTAAATGAACATTTTCTTTAATTTTATAATGGGCAGGCCTTTTTAACCTGGTTAACTGCTACACTTTGGAGAAGGATGTTCTGTGCAGCCTTCCTGAAGACTTCCAAGATATTCATTTCTTTCCTTCATTTTTCTTAAGTGTCAGTTGATAATTTTTCCCTGTCCACCTCTTCCAGATGGTCTCTATCTAATGTACCTCCAAACATTCTAATTTTAATTTAATTGTCTCACTCAACATTGAGCTACAAATTAGTTATTCTAGGTTTCCACAAAGGTATCATTGAAACTCATTTAATCCTATTTTGTAAGAAAAAAATTCTACAATATTTCCTATTTCATCAGCAGGCTAATGAATCTGTGACCATTGATATTGGTTTTCCCTCTCATGGTACAGTTCACATACTATCTCATCCTGTGAAGCTTTTATGTCTGTCTTCCCCCAAATTATCTGGTACCTTAACATTACATGGATAGAGTCAAAAGGATCAAGAAGTTGGAAGAATAGACACTTTTTTTAGTCCCCACTAAATCACAAGAGTCCCCCTCCCCAAAGAGGAATCTCTGCCTAGATATAGAGAGATTACAACTGAATCCATGGGACAATGGAGAGAAAACAATTTATTCCAGATAATGCTAATTCTTAAACCATTCATCAGCATCCTTCCCTCACTACCATCCATGTACCTGAAGGCCTACACAGACTATCTCCATGGCCTTGTCTAGAGCCTATAGATGAATCCCCTTCTCCTACAGAGATTTTACTAGCACACTTTATCCCCATTTAACCCCAAATGAGGAGTTGAGGCAGCTTTGAAATTCAGACCTTAAATATATTCAAGAACAAATGTGAATCAACAAGTTGATGAAGATATAAAAAAACTAATTTTTAATTGAGCAGTAATATTTACCTCAAGAAGTTAGCAGATGATTTCAATAATACAAATATTATTTTAAGCTTAAGAGGTTCTCTATCAAAAATCTAGAAAACCTTACAAGAATATAAAAATAGTTCCAGGAAATAAGAAAAGTTGCAAGTTCTTTGATGTTTTTTCCTCTAAAAGCATTCAGTTCCTGGGTCATCTGCAAACTGTGAATTGTCCTAAACTGATAAAACTTTCACATATGTGTGAATGTACAAAAATTTGTAAAAATGTGTAAAGCATATTCCTTGAGAAGTGAAGTTTAGTATAAATTTCATCATTGGGTCTTCCTTCCCTATAATTACAATAAAGAATTCACTTGCTCCTAAGCATAATTTACTTTGTTAGGTGAGCTTCTTCCTTAAATTGAGTGAAGGGAAATTTAAAGGAAAAAGGTTGAAATGTCAAATATTTCAGGGCAGTTAGGTTGCACAGATAGAGCACTGGTCCTGGAATCGGGAGGACCTGAGTTCAAACTTGACCTCAGACAACTTAATAATTACCTAGCTGTGTGACCTTGGGCAAATCACTTAACCCCATTGCCTTGCAAAAAAAAATGCCAAATATTTCAAAAGAAGAAAACTAAATAAAAATTCATAGCACTACCAGATAACTGGAGAAGATACAAAGACTAAAAGGAAGTATGAATACAAATTTCTCAGAGAGAAAAAAAAAGTTCTCTTAGCAAATATTACAGAACAAAGGAAAGTGAACCAATGGCTAATGAATGGCTGACACAAATAATCTTCCTGTGAAGCAATATTCCTATGAATAGCAAAATTCCATAATTCATAAAGAATTTTTAGTTCACCCAAGAGCAATAGCAAGGAATTCTAAAAATGAATGTGCTCTAGCACCTTACTAATGATCAATTATGAGCAAAAAAATGGGGTAAGTTACATCATTAATGAGATGTATGACTGAAATTTTTAATTACATTATTATTATTGCCTCAAATTTATTTTTTCTATCTTTCAATCAACTGCATTTAATGAATTTAATAATAAAGATGCTTTCTGTTACAGAAAATTATTTATAATAGGTTATTAATTTTTCTCAACCTCATCAAGGATGCCTAATCTATGTAAGTATATTAGCCTCATAAAGTTTTCATCTTGTCATCACACACACACCACATCACACCACCTGCACTCTAAGCTATCATTCTTACTGCCTTTCATTGGAACTTTGGGTTCTGTCCCTACGTTTCCTAGTTCTAATAGGTAAGATTATCTTCCACAGAACCAATCCTCCACATCACTTGCTGGCCAGCTCCTTGTCATTCTGTCAACACTCCAGACTTCATACTCATTTCCCTCTCACTGTAACGTTGAACTCTGTCTATAGATCTCCAATCTCTGGTGTGAATTTTCACCATATCTCACCAGGAGGCATCATTCCATGATGCTTTATTTCCTTAGAGGCATCAATAGATTCTCTTCATCAATTATTTTATAACCTTTTCTCTTCCCCTTTGAAGCTCTTAAGTGTTGTCTTCCCTGACTAAAATATAAGCTCCTTGAGGACAAGATGCTTGTGTTTTCATCCCTAGTTTAACATAATGATTATCATATTGTGTTTAATAAATGTGTTCTTTTTCTGATTAGAAGTAGGAAAAGCATTTATAAGGGTTACTCTTAATTAATATTTTCTTGACAGTTTTCCCCCCATTACATAACATATTTGGTTCTGGACTCACTTTATCAACTTCCACCTACAATGGCAGGACAGGTACCCCATGTCAAATGACTACGTCTCCCTTCACAATTCAGTGGGAACCTATGGACCATGGAAATAGTTTTTTAATACTGTAGTTCATGAGCTCCCACCTAGTGAATTCTGTCATTGGCAATTGCTAGTTGATATATTTCTCCAATATTAGCTAGCCAGGAATTATTACCCCAATATCAATTAATCAGGTAACATAAATTAATATTGACAAAGCTTTAGCATTTGATTTCTGGGAGAAGATATATATATATATATAGATAGATAGATAGATAGATAGATATATATATATATATATATATATATATAAGCAGAAGTACCATGGAAGTTTGGAACACCCACATTTAGGGGGCTAAAGGAAGAACTTTCTCAGTAAAGTGGTGGGGACAAAAGCCAGATTTTTTGAAAGTTAAGGAGAGTGGGAGGTAAGGAAGAAGGCAAGAGGGTATAAATAATATTCATTTCAGAAGTTTGGCAGTGAAAGGAAGAACAGAAATTAGTAACTAGTAGGAAAAATAGGATCCATTGAAGGGTTTCTTAAGATATCTATGTGCTTCTAAGAAAAAAGGGGAAAAGTCAATATAGAGAGAAAGATTAGACAGAGACAATTGAATTGAGATAATTAGGTACAGGAGGAAGTCGAAGGGGGTTAAGTCAAAAAATACAAATCCCATACGCTCAAAACATTTTTCTGGAGCCTGTAGCCCAGTACCTTGAAACAGATAAAGACCTAACTAGGGTAAACTAGCACATAAAGTCCTGATGACCAAAGATACTGAGAAAATATATATAGGAAACTTTCTTGAGATAATGATGTTCAGATAAAGATTGGGAATATTTTGTTCTTCTCCACATGAAAAGAACTGAAGATAAACCAAATTGTGCTAAAGCCACTGGAATTACAATATAGAGTTCCACTTTCTAAGATAAGGGTTATAGTAAATTTGTAATTGAAAATTAAGCTAAGAAGGGATTAAAAAGCTTAGTCAGAAAATACTCAATTTGACTATTATAGTCCTTTAAACTCTTCTCTGTTACATTTCTTCAAAACCACGTCTCATCCTGGAGTGTCCCTCATCCCTCTTCATCCTAGAGTATTTTTCTGCCAGTTCATCCCCCTTCTCCCATTGATGAATTGCTCCTGGGGTTTCCATTTTGGGGAGGGATCCAAGCCTGCCAGTCTTCATTCCCTTTCCAATTTTGGTCCTAATTCTCAAAGTTTAAAAATCTTGTCCTACTATTACCTTTAATTTAGGAAAAAAAACTGATATCTTATTTTCTGATCTTGCTATCACTTATACTTTATGTTTCTTCTTTAAGGATATGATTTCTCTCTCATGACATTCAATTTGGATCAATGTATACCATGGAAACAATGTAAAGACTGAAAAATTGCCTTCTGTGGGGGGGTGGGGGGAGGGAAGTAAGATTAGGGGAAAATTGTAAAACTCAAAATAAATAAAATCTTAAAAAAAAATCTTGTCCTAGAGCAGTTCCTTCATTTCTCCCTCCTGCCTACCTCTTTTTCAACCTCCCTTTCCTGTGTTTTCTTGTACCATTAGACTATAAAATCAAGGGCAAACATGTTCTTTCTTTTTTATTTGTATATTTATTCTCAGCCTGTCACATAGTAAGTGCTGAATAAATGTTAACTCCTTTTCTTTTATATTTTTTATAAAGATAACTAAAGGGGCACATAAATATTTTTTCCTGAGGAGAATCAGAAGGTACTGGATATGGTCCACACCAAACATCACCAAAAATATGAAACTGAGCATATCATGACAGAAAAGAAATAACTAAAAATTGATCTAGGAATCATATTAGAATCAGCTATTTGTGTGTACAATCAGATCATCAGCTAGTTAGAGGAAAATTCAAAATAAACATCAGATTAGAAAAGGGGGTTTAAAAAAGATAAGTATACTATGAGTAGTAGTCATAGCATCAGCCTAAAGTATTTAAATGAAAAAGTAGAAAATGGAAAATGGAAAAAGATATTGACTTTATCTATCATCACTTTCTACAAAAGTTTAACTGATGTAAAGCAGTTACTACAAAGAAAGGGTCAAAGGAGACCAAAATTATCTTAGCCAGACAACACTTGATTTTCTTGTAAAACAGCCAAGAATTGCTCTGATTTAGAATATAAAAGCTAAGTGTAAAACAGTACAGAGGAAGATGGTGGGAAAGCAGTGGGAGTTAAAGTGAGTCTAAAGAAAGCTTGGAATGATACCTAAGCCAGATCATACCAAAAACAACATCTCTTGAATCTGCCGTCCTCTACCTCCTCTGACTCTGCACTGTAATGGAAGTCTTCATCACCCTACACCTGGATCCAACTTATGGTATGTCTGCCTGCCTCAAGTCCCTCCCAAATCCAATCCATCCTCATGTCATGGAAGTGATTTTTCCAAAGTGCAGGTGTTTTCATATTACCACCCTCCAGTCAACAAACACCAGTGAGTCTCTAATATCTCTAGGATCAAATACAAAAATCTATTTCACATTCAAATTCATTCACAACTTTGACCCTCCTGCCTTTCCAGTTTTCTTACACACTATTCCAGGGTGTATGGGATATTCCAGGAAGACAAACACCTTTGGTATATGAGAGTAGCCAATCCCTGTGCAAGGCTGCTCATCCCTCTTTGGGGTTCATCTTTCATCCAACTCTCACCTGTGCTTCCTACAAGATGCAGCATGTGCAACAGTCACCCTCCAGTAAACCATCTTTCAACAAGGCTAAATAAACTAGGTTGAGGGTTACTGACAGACCTCAACCCAGTCAGGGTAGAAGGGATATCCATCCCAAACATGTGAAGACTTCCCTTGGTAGATTGAGTGGATGAAATAATTTGTTCCAAAGACCATGAAGATGGTTCAAGGAGAACTGTAGAGCCCTTAGAGCTTGATCAGACATCAAAAATATTTATTAACTGACTTACAAAAACATTAAAAAAAGATTCAAAATGATACAAATAGGTCAAAAATTAGTTCAGAATGGAACAGAGTTGTCAGTTTCTCTATCATAATCTTTTCATCATCAATGGTAGAAGAATGATTAATGGTATTTGGGCCTTAACATCTCAGTTTCTGAAGTACTAAGTGAAAAAACTGAAAAGTAGGAAGAGAGTTCAAAAGAATTAAAACCAGCAAAGTATACTGAGAAAAAAATCCATATAGAAAGTGACCCAGTTCTGTAACTACTTATGAAGGAGAGTTCTAAAAAATATCTCAGGGAGAGGATAATATCCCCCCCCAAAAGGAAAATAATCAGATATTCTTAATATTCAAGAAGATGATCGAGAGAACATAAAAAATTACTAACTCATATATTAGATTTTCTATCTTCCTAAAATCATTCTGAGAAGGATTTATTTGTGTGTTGAAAGCATTATAGATGAAAATATGAGAAGGTAAGATAAGTTTTCAAAAACAATTCTCTACAGTACATTATATCTCTAATAGACATATGGGACAGCTGGATGACACAGTGGATAGAGCACTGGCCTTGGCCTCAGGATGACAGGAGTTCAAATCCAGCCTCAGACATTTGACTCTTAACTAGCTGTGTGACCTTGGGCAAGTCACTTAACCTTGCTAGCCTGGCATCCAGCACTATCTTCAGTCGTGTTCTTATTCATTTCTGGCCTCTGGCCCCCGATGGTTCTGGAGGAGAAGGTAAGGCTGATGACCTAGCACAGCACTCCTTCACTCAAATTCAGTTCATGTACTTGTCATGGCATCACCTCCTGATGTCATGGTCTTTTTTGAGAATGAAGGATAAACATCATCATCATAGACATACAGTTGACTGAAAAATGCAAAGAGTACAAGATCCCGTGTTCATTATTTGTTGATTTTTTTTTAATTATTTGGTTCAATAGAATAAGACTCTAACTTAAAACTCTCTTCTGATAATTTCCTACAAGAGACTGAAAAATGGAAACAAAATGGAGGTGGGGAGATAATTATTTGTATTGAGAAGAAGAGGAGAGCTAGTGTTAAGATCACTGTTTAAAAAAAGAAAAGAATGCATTTAAGCATTTTAAATGCACAGACGAAAACTAAAAAAAATTCAGAAGGAACCACAGCCAAGTAAAATTACTTTGATTTTTTTAAACAAGATATATGTAATATCCATATTTTATATATAATCCTCTTTTTGTTCTATTTTGCATGTGGAAATGTTCTTGGTTTTGTTGTTCACTAGTTTCTGAATAAAAAAAGAGGAAAAAATAAAAATGCAAATAGATAATGCTGAGTAATTCTTCAAATCCTAACATCTGGAAAGGTATCAAACAGGAAGATATGCTCAACAAAGATGTTTTCCATTGAGAAGACATGGAGGATGTCTTTCACAAGGTTCAAATAAAAGTATTCCTTATAGATAGTAATATAATCTAGCTCTTCAAGTTTGCCAAGGATTTGTGTCATTTGTACCAATAGCTATAAAATACAAGTTCTTAATGAGATTAGCCAAATAATTCACAAAGAAAAATTAAATGGGCAAAAAAAATCCCTGTGCTCCAGATTTGATATTCCTATCCATTAAATTAATGCCCTTATATTTGGAGTAGACTTTTCAGACAATCTGTGAATAGGACCCAGTTTAAATATAAGGAAGAGAGCAAGGTAAATTGTGTGTGGAACAATGCAATGCTTTTAAGAATTCCAAACTTCTCCTTAATGCAAAAGCCAAACTTTTAAAGATAAATATTATTCTGGCAATGTACTATGCATGGTTTTAATCTTGAAATATCACAATTAGTCAATGAATAAGTACTACTGTGCAAAATCCTAGGGTTAGTCAGTTATTTTAGTGATATCCTGTTCCCTCAAAGAACTTAAATTCACTACACTTTCCAAAGAATTAAAGTTATGGGTGACCCAAAGGGCATTGGAAACTTTTGGATACAAATATGTTGGCCTATGCTCAAAAAATAATCTAAATAATATCATTATAAAAATAGATCAGAAAAGGAATTAAGTATTCATGTGGCACAAACAAAGAATAACAGGTAGACATTGAAGGCCCATCTTCTGTAAAAAACAGAGGAAGATGTGTTGGTGAGTGCTCAGCCCAAGATTTATAGAAGATATGGAAACTGGTAGCACAGGATGACAACACATGGATAACAAAGAAGTAATACATTAATGGATATAAAAGATTCACTGAATTATTCGATTATTGAGAGAAGCAAGTTAGACTTTTCCTTTGATTGTGGCTTTATCATTATAGATAGGATTAAATAAAGAACTAGATTATATTGCTTTATTTTACCTTTCAGTTGCCAATATTTGAGGACAGACCCACTCAAAAGACATAACTATGCTACCTTAAAAATTACTTTTAACACTTTGTCAAAGATAAACATTAACTAAACTTGCTTATGAGGGAGTAAACTTAATGATAGTCCATTAATTTTCAAAATTTTAAAACAATACCTTCAAATAATAAGGTGTCCTTTTATTTTCTGATTTCCTAATAATTGTTATTTATATAAATAAGTATTATTTTAAATTTTAAAAAATTACGAAGTAGATATCAAAAATATCCTTTAATGAAGAGAAATTCAAAATTCTCAAGAAGCATAGAGTCTAAGTTTGCTGTGAGCTCTGCATGACTGGAAAAAGAAACAATAGAGTTACATCTAGTTGAACCAAAACAAAGCAACTGTTAAATAGTCATATAATGGGGTGGCTAGGTAGTACAGTGGATAGAGCACCGGCCCTGGAGTCAGGAGGACCTGCACTCAAATCCAGTCCCAGACACTTAATAATTACCTAGCTATGTGACCTTGGTAAAGTCACTTAACCCCATCGCCATGCAAAAATAAAAAATAAAAACAATAAATAGTCATATAGTAAAAGAGTAACATATAGAGGTATGATAGGCCCTTGCCCCTATCAAACAACAGAACTGGAAGTAGCTGCTATCAGCTCTGTCCCTCTCTTGCCACCTTTGTAAAGTCTAGCTTACCTTAGAAGAAGATGGGAAATCTAAATACAAATGAGATCAGGAATGCCTCTTTGAACCCTAAAAACTCAGAGGAAGATGATGATAAGAACAGAGAGTTCAACTTTTCAGAAGATGAAGAAAAGATCAGAGACAAGTAGTTACGGATTCACCAAGAAATTACCTGAAGCAAAACAAACAAACAAACAAGCAAAAAAACAGAATCTTATTTAGGCAATTGGAGAAATAATTGCTCCAATAGCAATGTGATGAAACCATTTGAATAAAATTAGGACAAAGAATAGGTTATTGTTCATCAGTTGGTCCAACACTTTGTGACTCAATTGGGATTCTCTAGGCATAGATACTGAGATAGTTTGTCATTTCCTTCTATAACTCATTTTACAGATGAAAAAACTGAGGCACACTCAGTTAAGTGATTTGCCCAGCTAGAGTCTCAAGCCAGATATGAACTCAGGAAGACCTGACTCCAGACCTAATGCTCCATCCTACCCTCAAGGTGTAGGACCCAACTGTAAAACAAGGGAAGAATTTAAAAAGTTCAAGACACTCTAGACCTAGAGGTATGAATGTGATATAATGGTTTCAAAAGCACAAGTGAAATCATGCTACAGGTCAGCTACATGGGAGCCAGTGAGCACCATTCACTAAAGGGAACATCAAAACAGAGCTGAATGACAGCAATGATGACAGGACTCAAAATATCTGTTGAGAGTGGGGGAAAATAATAATGGTGAGGAAATAGATGCAACATGCCAAGCATCATAGGAAAGATAGTTAACAAGCAACCAGAAACCATCTACTGACCAAAGTCCAGCCTGTCCCCTTCATGTAGCCTCACCTAGGTAAGTACCATAAGTCATGAAGACTATAACAGCTGTCAGAAAGAGGCCAATTTCTATCCTTTCCATGAGCTCAATCTCTCTGTGTCCTTAACTATGTAAATAATTTTGCTTTATGTTTTGAAATTGTGCAAACCTGATTACCTGTAAGGGAAGCTACTTTGTGGTGGGTGAGAGGGAAGAGGACAGAGAAAGAAGAATTCCGGTACTGAATTTCCCAATCAACAAAGTGTTTTCTGGTTCGTTCTGCCTAAAATTACCTTTTGGCCCATGAGTTACATATTAGCATTATTCTTTATTATTTGTCAGTCGTCAGGTAAATAGTAGGTGCTCTTCAGATTACTTGCTGCTCTAGTGTTTTCAAAGTCCCTTGACGTTATCACTCAAAATTATTTTAAAATTCTGAAATAGATTATTATAATACATTTTATTAACTCTTCCCTTATTTGTTTCATCTACTTGAATAAGCCCTACCTTATTTTCCCCATTTGCCCTGGATATATCATTTCTCTTCTTCATCTCATTCATCTGCACTCTTGTTTATAACTAATGTGACAAAAAAAAAGCCCCTGAAAAGGGAATGAACTAGTGCTGCAGTGCATTTTCCTTTGCTTTCTAATCTCAATAAAAAGATTCTCAACAATTCTCTATCATTTACTACTTAACATGAAAATATTACCTAATATCAAATGAATAGAAGATAAGCAAATTCTCCCTCTCTCCCTCCATCTTGCAATATAGTTATTTTCCCCAGATAAATGAATTTAAATTCTGACTTAGCTTGACTGCTATGAGAATTTTAATATTCTATAATAACCAAGATGTGACTTATTCAAACACACATTTTATGACCCTTTATGATTTCCCATTTATAATATAACCTTCCATAAATTAATATACCAAATATCCTGAGTGATGGGCCTTATTATTCCCACTTAACAAGTGTGAAAATTGAAACATGAAAAGATTAAAGATGCCTCTACACTATGACATAGGACTGCACCAAAGTACAGCTACAAATTAATTGGGGTAATATCACATTTCATGCCTAACATTGTACCTTAATTGATCATGTGATGAATTCATTAATAATTAAGACATTGTACTGGCTTATAATCATTTATCAAATGATTTCTTTTTCAGCTATACAAATCCAATCAAAGAGCCTTATTAAGTAAAAATGAGTAACACCATCATCAAAACAGAATAGTTTAGCTTAATTGAAAAGAGAAGTGGCATTAGACAAGTTGCTGAAATCCTCTTATGCTTAGTTTTCTTCGTTTATAAAATGAGATGATTAAACATGATGATTTTATGATCCCTTTCATTTCCAAAGTTCCAAAGATTTTTTTTGTGCAATTAGAATTCCAAATTAGGTAGAACAACAGAAGCAACAAGATTAAGGATGGAGTACTATATAAAATCAAGAAGATCTAGGTTCATATTCAAACTCTGACATTAACAACTAGTGGGACTCACTCTGGGTAAAACCTTAGGAATGACATGCTAAATCAATTCAATAAACATTTATTAAGCATGACTAAGAGTCAGACACTGTGTTAAGTGCTAGGAATTCAAATACAAGATAAAAAGAAAGACAGTCACTGCCCTCAAGAAGTTTTATTTATTTGTTTGTTTATTTATTTATTTTAGGTTTTTACAAGGTAAATGGGGTCAAGAGGCTTGCCCAAGGTCACACAGCTAGGTAATTATTAAGTGTCTGAGACCGGATTTGAACCCAGGTACTCCTGACTCTAGGGCCAGTGCTCTACCCACTGTGCCACCTAACCACCCCAATCATTTTTTTTATTTATTTATTTTTAGGTTTTGGCCTTCAATAAGTTAACATTCTAATGGGGGCGGATAATAAAGTCTGGAAAGTAGAGAAGACTAAGGGAATGAGCATGACTGGCCTTGGTCCATACCTTACAATAGAAGTTCTGGGAGGAAATTATCAATTAAAAAAAAAAAAAGGAACATCAGAGACCTTCCTGAAAGAATGGATTTCTGGGTCATGATAGAGATGGAAGGGGGAGAGGGGGACACTGAAGAATGCAGCCCAAAAAGGAATGAAAAAGTTTATGTTTGGAAAGGGCTATCTCCCAAAACAAAGAGAAAATTCTAAAAGTTGCCAGAAAAAAAAAAAACAATTCAACTACCGAGGTTCGATAGTCAGGATTACACAGGATCTGGCAGCATCTACATTAAGGGCTCTTAGGGATTGGAATATGATATTCTGGAAGGCAAAAGATCTTGGTTTACAACCAAGAATCAACTACCCAGCAAAACTGAACATCCTCTTTCAGGGGAAAAGATTGACTTTCAATGAAACAGGGGACTTTCAAACTTTCCTATTGAGACAACCAGAGCTGAACAGAAAGTTTGATCTCCAAGTGCAGGAATCTAGTGAACCATAGAGGGACTAACTATGAACTTGATGATGTTGAACTGTTTGTATTCCTGCATGGGAAGAAGATTATGATAACTCATATGAACTTTCTCATTTATAAGAGCTGTTAAAAGGAGCATATATAGACAGGACATAGGAAGGAGTGGAATATAATAGTATGATGTGGTAAAGGGATGGAGTCAATGGGTGATGGGGAAAGTACTAGGAGGAAAGAAAGGAAGATGAAGAAGAAGCTGAGAGATTTCATATAAGAGTCAAGAAAAAGCTATTTCAATGGAGTGGAGGAGGGAAGGCAAGGGGGAATGCGTGAGCCTTCATTCTCATCAGAAATGGCTCAGGGAGGAAATGACATACACACTTAATAGGATATAGAAATCTATCTTACCCTAGAGAAAAATGTGAGGAAAGGGATGGGGATAAGGGGGAATGGGGGAATAGGTGATAGAAGAGAGGGAAGATGAAGGGAGAAGGTACTCAGATACAACACACTTTTGGACAGGGCCAGGATGAAAGGAGAGAGAGAGAAAAGAATAAAGGAAAGTGGGGAGAAACAGAGTGGAGGTACAACTAGTAATAGCAACTGAGGGAAAAATATTGAAGCAACTTCTCTGGTGGACTTATGATAAAGAAAGCAACTCACCCCAGAGACAGAGCCATTGAAATCTGAACACAGCCTGATGTACAATTTTTTTTCCTCACTCTATTCTTGAGGTTTTTCATCTTCTGGGAGGGGAGGGGGTTTTATGTTTATTCTTATGTTATAACACATTCCATTTACATCAATGTATGGCATGGAAACAATGTAGAGACTATCAGACAGCCTTCTGTGGTGGGGGAGGGAAAGGGGGTTGTAGAATTCAGAGCCTTGCAAAAAATGATGGGTACATATTACTATTGTATATAATTGGAAAACAAATAAAATGCTAAAATGTCAAAAAAATTTAAAAGATAAAAAATTTTTTTTAAAAAAGGAAAGGGCTATCCATGCTGATGATATTCAGGGAATGAATGTGGATAAACACATCACTTGCCTAACTCATGTAAAGTCCTAGCCCCAGAGGAAGAAAATGACAAAGTTTTAATTAGGAATAGCTGGAAACCCTAGCTCAAAGCAATATTTCCCTGCCTCTCATGGCTGATTGAAACATTTATTGAAATTAGAATCTCAAATCTGAAATAAATTTAGTCATCCTAGCCTATCTCCCTATGTTCAGAGAAAGAAACTTGTACTTTTTGTATAAAAAATGAGGGTTTTTTAATTCCTAAAATTCAGCAATCCTTAAATGTTAAACAATTCTATCAAAAAAAATCTTCCCTTTATCTAACTCAGCATGCTTAGTCATATTAATTCTTTATTCAGAAACATTCATGACTTTGGGGGGGGGGGAATCCTCCTTCTTTTGACTCAAATTTCACCTCCCCATACCCAGAAAACTTCCACAAAGAGAGCTTCTGTACAATGATAAAATTACAGTAATTTCTTTCTACCAGACAACTGATTGACACTATTTCCCCCTTTGTAAACATGCTGGCCATAACATATAAAAATAAATTTTTATTTTTAGGAAAAACTAATCAAGAACCATTATCTATTCTATAGAATAGATGATAGTGATCCAAAGTCCCTCAATTAATATTGTCAGTGTTATAATCATAGCTTGAAGAATTCTCTCATAGCAGCATCCTCCATATATTGGCATAGTCAAGTCTAGTCCTACAAAGTCCAGCCTAGTTTGGCCTATTGGATTTTATTTGGTCTTTGTAAGGCAATGGGGTTAAGTGACTTGCCCAAGGTCACACAGCTAAGTAATTATTAAGTGTCTGAGGTTAGATTTAAACTCAGGTCCTCCTGATTCCAGGGCCAGTGCTCTATCCACTGTGCCACCTAGGTGCCCCTATAAGACTTTTAAAACTGCTCTTTGTTTGGTGTATCTATTCCACAAGTTCAGAGAGTTATTGCTAGTTGGGGAATTTTCTCTTATTATGTATATCCACTATTTACAACTAATCCGCTTCTGCAGGTAAGCAAAAACTTACTCAAAATCAAGTGAGTTTTTTTTTTGTTTCTCCTATAAATTTATTATTTGTATACAGGATGACTGAAATATTACTCCAATTTAGATATCTTTCCTACAACCTGATAATCACTTCCATTAAGACTACTTCCTGTATTTGCAAGATTATTTTTTGCAAGATATTTGCAAGATTACCTACTTTATCCTGTTCAAGTTAGGAAAAGATTAATAAAATCACTCCCAGATCCCAGTCTGGTAAAACTCTATCCTTAGTGCAGTTTTGTCTCTGACTGAATTTGTCTTCCTGTCTATAATTTCTTTCCTCAAGATGATTTAGGGAAAGATAAAAATTCTGAATTCTTAAAGGAAGATTCAAATTTCTCTACTTTTTTCCTCTGAAATTTCACCCAAAGGCAACAAAAAATAACTACACATCTTGTCTTGCCCTTTTCTTGAGCATGACTGAAAGTGAACACTTATGAAAATAACTAGTTTATAAATCAACTCCTGCTGCAGTGGATGAAGAGGGTGAAAAGTCTGTGAAGAATTTGACATGATTCTCCAAAGAAAATCAACAAGTACATTAATATTAATGACTGCTGGGGGGGGGGGGAGAAGAGAACCAAAATGGCAGAGTAGAGAGAGCATAAGAATTGAATTCTCCAAACAACTATAAAATAATATCTCAAATCAAATTCTGGAGTATCATAGCCAACAAAAAAGTTGGGGTCAGACACTTTTACAGACCAAGACAGCTTAGGAGGTGGGAAGAAGTCTACATTACTGAGGTGGGGGCTAGGGGGGTGTTGCAAGCGTGAGCAACACCAGCTATGGGCCTTGGAGGCAGCTGTGATAGCAGTAGCAGCAGCTTTAGGAGTTCCTAGCCCGAAGACAGTGAAGAGATTAGAAAACTAGTGAGAAAAGGATTACAGGAAACCCTTGCAGTAGTACTGGCTGTAAGGATCAGGTATTATATAGCAGCTACATTACACAAACTGTGTTTCAGGTCACAGTTCCAGAGCAGAAAGGAGCACTAGTGATTTTTGACTTCAAGGAAGCAGGGACCTCTTCTATGGATAAGGAGCAGAGCACAGACCAAAAAAAAAAGGATTGTGTCCATACCTCTCCCCAGATCACAATACCTTAGAAGCATTGAAAACTCTCAAACCTTTACATCTAGCTGTGAAAACAGCGGCATGACAAAGCTGGAAGCTTGGGGAATCCCCATCCCTGAAGCTTGGGGAATCCCCATCCCACCCCAGGCAAGCAGAGTTCAATTTTATCATAGGAATAACCTAGGAAAATGAGCAATTAAAAAAAAGAAGAGAGGAAGAGGAGGAGGAGGAGGAGGAGGAGGAGGAGGAGGAGAAGAAGAAGAAGAAGAAGAAGAAGAAGAAGAAGAAGAAGAAGAAGAAGAAAGAAAAGAAAGAAAAGAAAATAGCTATTTAAAAACCCCTATTGGGGACAGAGCCAAGATGATGACAGGAGAAGAGCCTCTCTTATGTGCTCTCTCTATATAATATTTTAAAACTCAAAAAATAACAACTCTAACTAAATTTTTGAGAGACAGAACCCACAGAAAGATCCAGTGAGGCAGTTCTCTAGAACAAGGTAACCTGGAAAATAGTGGAAAGGTTCCGCTCCATGGGGTTAGAGGGGCGGCCACCAAAGTGAAGGAACTTCAGCCTCCTGGAGGCAGCCCCAGGGTGCCTGGGAGCCACTGCAGCAAGGGCAGTTTCCTGATCTACACCCCAGGGAGCACCAAGCATAACTTGGAAGATCAGCGGGGGACCTCTGCCAAAGCAAGCACATGAAGCCCAGCCCTCAGGGCACTCAGCCAGCAGCCTGGCAGTGGCAGCCTAGATCCAGGAAACGGAAGCAGGCAGAGCTGGTAAGCAGGAGCCCCCAGGCAACTGAGCCTTGAGTGCTCAGCATACTCAAGGTAGGGGAGTGGAGAGAGTCTTCCCAGGTCTGTCCTCTGTACCTGGAACAGGACTCTGGGACTCTAACCACATTCAAATACTAATCACAGTCCAGGCCCCCCATATAACAGCAGGGCTTCCCCACCTCAGCCCCATGGCAGAGGGGTGCACTTGTGGTCATTCACAGACCAGGAGGGAAGACAGAGCTTCATACGTTGAGATCCTTGTGGGGGAGGGTGTCCCAATAATACTCAAAATCTCAGGAAGCACCCCAAAACCAGGCAAAGGCTGGGAAAAAAGAGGAACACCATTGAGAAATACATTGTCTATGATCCCAAGAAGGATCAAAATACTCAGTCTGAAGATGAGGAAGTACAAGCTCCTTCATCTAAAGAGTGCAAGAAAAACAGAAATTGGGCTCGGGTTATGACAGAGCTCAAAAAAGATTTTGAAAATCAAGTGAGGGAGGGGCAAGCTAGGTGATGCAGTGGATAGAGCACTGGTCCTGGAGTCAGGAGTACCTGAATTCAAATCTGGCCTCAGACACTTAATAATTACCTAGCTGTGTGGCCTTGGGCAAGCCACTTAACTCCATTTGCCTTGCAAAAACCTAAAAAAAAATCAAGTGAGGGAGATTGAAGAAAAATTGGGAAAAGAAATAAGAGAGATGCAGGAAAAAACATGAAAAATGGGAAATTCAGAAAAAATACTAAAGAAAATAACATGTTAAAAACGAGCATAGGTCAAATGGATAAAACAGTTCAAAAAGTTATTGAGGAGAAGAATGCTTTAAAAAGCAGAATTGGCCAGATGGAAAAACAGATAAGAAGGCTCTCTGAGGAAAACAAATCCTTCAGATGGAAGCTGCTGGCTTTGTGAGAAGTCAAGACACAATATTTTTAAAAAGAATGAAAAATTAGAAGAAAATGTGAAACATCTCATTGAAAAAACAACTGATCTGAAAAACAGATTCAGGAAAGATAATTTAAAAATTATTGGAATACCTGCAAGTCATGATCAGGAAAAGAGTCTTGACCTCATTTTTATAGAATTTTTACAGGAAAATTGCCCAGATATCCTAGAAGCAGAGGGCAAAATATATATTGAGAGAATCCACTGATCTCCCCAGGAAAGAGATCCAAAAAAAAAAAACTCCCAGGAGTATTACAGCCAAGTTCCAGAACTCCCAAGTCAAAGAGAAAATATTACAAGCAGCCAGAAGGACACAATTCAAATATCATGGAGCTGCGGTCAGGAACAGGACTTAGCAGTAACTACATTAAGGGCTTATAAGGCTTGGAATATAATATTTCGGAAGGCAAAAGAGCTCAGAATGCAACCGAGAATCAACGACCCAGCAAAACTGAACATCCTCTTCCAGGGAAAAAAGATGGACTTTCAATGAACCAGGGGAATTTCAAGTGTTCCTGTTAAAATGGCCAGAGTTGAACAGAAAATTTGATCTTCAAATATAGAACTCAGGTGAAGCATAGAGTGGAGAAGGGTAAAATAGAGGGACTTAATAATAATGAACTGCATGTATTCCTGCCTAGAAAAATGATACCGATAATACTCATAAGAAACTTCTCATTTAATAGAGCAGGTAGAAAGAACTTTTATAGATGAAGCAAAAGAGAGAGCTGAACTTGAAGATATAATATATTGTAAAAATGGGGTCAATGTCTAAAAGTGAAATGTAATGGGAGTGAGAGAAAGGAGAGATGGAATAGGCTAAGATATTTCATATAATAAGATTTTTTTTAATTACAATGAGCTATTGCAATGATATGGAAGGAGGGAAGGTGAGGGGGAATGAGGGAACCTTTGCTTTCATCAGAGGTGGCTCAGAGAGGAAACAGCATATATATATATATATATATATATATATATACACACACACACACACACACACACATATATACATATACACACACACACACACACACACACACACACACACACACATACTCAATGGGGTATAGACATCTAGAGTAAGAAAGAGAGAAGGGGAATGGGGGAAGGGGGGGATGTGAGTGATGGAGGAGAGGGTGGACTGTGGGAGAGAGTGGTCAGATATAACACATTTTCTTTTTTACTTCTTGCAAGGGATTGGATGGCCTGTCCAGGACCACAGGGTTGAGGGGTTGCTAGATCTTAGGGGTGGTAGGTGGGCTCAGGGCCTCTTGGCCCCAAGAGCAGTGATCAGTCTGCTGCGCTACTCAGCTACCCTATAGCACATTTAAGAAGAGGGGCAGAATGAAAGGAGAGAGAAAACATAGTGTATGGTAGTGGAGAAGTATGAATGGAGGAAGTTGCAATCAGCAATGGCAATGGTGGAAAAATATGGAAGCATAGATTTATCATAAAGAATGTGATCCACCCACAACAGAGCTGGTGGTCTTGGAACACAGGCTGAAGCACATTTATTATTATTATTATTATTATTATTATTATTATTATTATTATTATTATTGTTATTATTATTGTTATTATTAGGGGGATTGCTGGGCAATGGGGTTGGGGTGACTTGCCCAGGGTCACAAAGCTGGGTAATTGTTGGGTGTCTGGGGCTGGATTTGAGCTTGGGTGCTCCCAACTCCAGTGCTCTGTCTACTGGACCATCTAGCTGCCCCTATTATTTTTCTATTTTAATTTTAATTTTTTCTCTTTCCTTTACTTTATTGCTCATGAGGGTCTATATTTTTTGAGTGGAGGGGGTATTATGTTTACTCTTAAACAAGAATGTTTTAGTAATGTATAAAAAAACACCATTTGGACAAAAATAAAAATAAGTATAATAAAAAATTATAAAAATAATAAAAACCACTATTGTGACAGTGAAAATAAAGACACAAACTCAGAAGACAATAACACGAAAACAACTACAAGCAAAATTTCAAAGAAGACTAACAAGCCCAACAACATTTTTTGGTAAACTAATGAGCAAAAATTTTATTTTAAAAATAAAATAAGAATGGTAAAGAAAAAAATGTGAAAAGAAATGGGAGAAATGTAAGAAAATGTTAAGAAAACTTTGAAATTAGAATTAAGAGATTTGTAAAAGAGATACAAAAAATTGAATAAAATAATAAATAACAGATAAGTAAAATAATAAATGATAACATAAATAAAATAATAAATAAAAACAGAACTAGGGAAAAAAAGTCTAAAATTCGAATTGGCAAAATTAAAAATGGGATACAAAAACTTACTGAAGAAAACCATTCTTTCAAATTAAGAACTGGACTCGTGGGGGGGGGAGAAGTACACGGCCACGTTGGCAAAGCTGACCCGGCCCCCGGCCGCGGGCCCGGCCCGGCCCTGGCCCCGCTCGGCCCTGGCCCCGCTCATCCTGTGCCCCGCGGAGCTCCCTCGCGCCCTTCCCTTCTCGGACGCGCGAGCTCTGGCCTTGGCCTTGGGGGCCCGGAGGCGCCCCTCGGGAGACGCTGGTCCTCGAGGCCGAAGGCGCGTGTCGGGCTGGGTCACGTGAGCGCCGCCCGGAAGTGAAGCACCGGAAGTCGGTCTGTGCCCCCAGAGAAGTTGGCGGCGCCCCGGCTCCCCTGGCCCTCCGTACACCGAGGCTCCTGGCTAGCTCCGGAGCGGCGACCTTTCCCAACATGGCGACCGGCCCGGTTCAGCGCCCTGAGAGCCCCCTCCTCCAGCCTCCGACTGCGGTGGCCCGGCGGGGCCCCGAGGGCTTGGTCGGAGTAAGAGTGGCCCCCGCGGCGGGGCCTTACCTTGGCAGAGAGCAGGCACGGGGCTCCCCGGGCTGTTTGCTTCGCGTTAGGGGGTTCGGCCGGGCCTGGAGGCCGGAAGAGCCGAGTTTGGATCTAGCGCCTGACGGAGACGCCACCGCTCCCTTGTCCGCCTCAGTTTCCTCGTCTGTAAACTGGAGACCATCAGCACCCTCCTCCCAAGGGGGTCGTGAAGGCCAGATGAGAGCATAACTGCCCGTGGCTTTGGCACAGGCTCTGGCCCGGCCAGCTGTACAAATGCAGCCACTGCCCCAACTCTCAGTGACAGTTCTAACCATAGAACCCAAGCTCCTCCAAGGGCCGCTCTCCCCTCTCCAAATCTCCTTCACAGATAAAAATGGTATTCCTAAAACCTTCACTCTTCTACTCAAGCTCATCTCTCTTCCTCCTAGAATCAATGCCAATGTCTTTGGCCTTTAAAGCCTTCACATCCTGGCCCCAGAATGGAAGGATCCTGAAAAATAATTGAGTTAATAATAGGATAACAAAGTTTAAAAAAATTCAAACATCTCAAACTTAAAATGTCCAAAACAGACATTATCTTTCTTCCCAAATCCCTATCCTTCTGCAACTGCCCTATTTCTGACAGAGCACCACCATTCTTAGGTTCACTCTGATCTGTAGCTTAGTAGTCTTTCTTGGCTTTTCATCCATTTTGGACCCCTTAGTTGTTAAGTTTCACACAGATTCAGCCTTTCATATCTATTCCCTTCTCACACCACACTACTGCCCTAAATCAGGATTCTTACCAACTCTCTCTTTTCTTGTATCCATCTTCTAAGCTCTCTACTCCAGCTTCCCAATGGCTGTCCGATGGACGTTTCTAAAGGACAGGTCTGAACAGAAGATTCACTGGTTTCATCTTACTTCTATGATAAAAAGCCAAATTTCTTCCAATGACATTTAAGATCCTTCCAGACTCCTCTCATTACTCCTTGTAGAGGGCCAGGCCCTGGGAGTGATAGTCACATATCCTTGGTGACTTTTTCCATTAAAGATATGTATGGATTATTGCTCTTTGAATAGATTTGTTGGCTCATCAGTGAACCCTGACCTGGAACAATCTGTGGCTCCAGAGGTCATTGTGAAAGGTTTTTCTGATAGAGAAGTATGCAGATTTCTAGGAACAAATATTGTAAATTTACCCAGGAAATTGTGAAACTGGATCTCCTTTAACTGGTCATTGCTGAGTTAAGTTTTTGCTATAAAAAGTCTGAGTTTCTAAAAATAAAGTTGATAGATTTTCACTTCCCCCCAAAAATAAAATAAAATTAAATTAAATTAAATTAAGAATTGGTAAAGTGGAAGCTAAGGACTTCATGAGACATAGAGAGACAATAAAACAAAGCCAAAATATTTTTTTATTTGATCTCAAAAAAAACTGAACTGGAAAACAGATTCAGAAGAGATAATTTAACAACTAGTTCAAAGAAGGAAGAATACATACAAATATGTGCGTGTGTGTGTGTGTGTGTGTGTGTGTGTGTGTGTATAAATACATACTCTCAGTTGAATATAGACGTCTTTCTTGCCCTACAGGGGAACAAGAGGGGAAGGAGGAAAGAGAGAAAGGGAAGTATGATAAAGAGCAGGAGCAGATTAAGGGAGGCAATGGTCAGAAAAAAAAAACCAAACAAACTTTTGAGAAGTAACCAAGTAAAAAAACACTAAGAGAAGGATAAATGAAAGAAAACAGATTGGGGGGAAATACATATTAGTCGTAACTATAAATATGAATGGAATGAACTCCTAAAAATAGAATCAAATAGGCACGACTAGGTGGCCTAGTGGATAAAGCACCAGCCTTGGAGTCAGGAATACCTGGGTTCAAATCCGGTCTCAGACACTTAATAATTACCTAGCTGTGTGGCCTTGGGCAAGCCACTTAACCCCATTTGCCTTGCAAAAACCTAAAAAAAAAATAGAATCAAATAGCAGAATAGATTAGAAACTAGAATCTCATAGTATGTTGTTTGCAAAAAAGACATTTGAAATAGAAAGACATACACAGAATTAAAATGAAGAATTAGAGCAGAATCTGTTATACTTCAACTGAAGTAAAAAGGGCTAGCAATCATAATTTCAGCCAATAAAATATCATTACATCAGCTAAGAACACTGTGCCCCCACTAGTCTCTCATTACAAAGGGAAACCAACCCAAACTAAACAAAATAAATAATGCTCCTATTATAATATCAGAATCAACTACTTCAAGTCAGACTAGTCAGTGTAAAGGTCAAAATTAATATTTAAAGAGAATAAAATCATAAATATGAGAAGGTACTATATACATACAATTGCAATGACTTTCACCTTACCAGTTCAATAATCTATAATGCAAAAAATGGGAAATGGGAAAAAAAGGCAAAGATATTGAACTTGTCATTGTTTCTTACAAAAACTATAATCAATGTAAAGTGATCACTCCAAGTGAAAGTCTAAAAGAATACAAAAACCACCTTAGCAGCAAACACTTGTTATTGTCAATCCAATGGAGCTTGTAAAATAAACTTTCTTAAATGTGGTACCCAGAACTAACCATAATAATATAGATGTAGTCTAGCCAGTCATTTACAGTGAAACTATTATGTCACTTCTTCTAAATACTATAGTCTACTAATACAGCCTATAATCAAATAAGTGGGGTTTTTTTACTACCATATCTCTTTATAAATTCATATCGACCTTCATGTCTACTAAAATTCCCAGATAAATAGATAATACCAAGGGTAGGGAGGAAATTATGTACACAAAATTATGATAAATATCTCGTTGCTCCTTTAATTTACTGTAGCAAATATCCACTAAGTGCCTAGTGGTAGATTTTCAAAATCAAGATACCAAAGATACCAAAATCAAGATGGAAGGTTCTAAAAATGTCAAAATTGTAGAGAGCTCCCTATGTGGAATTTCATACTTTAGAGATTTGCCTAGAGCAATGAGATAAGCAACTTGTCATATGCATAATATTTGTGTTTAAAAAAAGTGGCCTTTTAAAAGACTGACAATTCTTTTCTTTGGAGTAAAAATCTTATTAGAGTTCAAAAAGAAGTAGTTATTCCCATACAAAATTCTGAGACAGTTATTGTTCATTTTAAAATATGACAAGCTGTAGAGCCCAGAAGAAGAGGAACATCAATGAATATGAGACAAGGATTTGAAGGCTAACCATAAGCTAAGGTATGATAATTCACAGAGAAATCCCAGGGTCTAAATTTAAAATGATCAGAGTTGGGAATAATAGTAAAAGGACAGATTTCAGAACTGTATCATCTAAACTTGAAATTGGAAGCTACTTCCAGTTACCATTGGGAAGTAAAGCAAGCAAAATTATTTGGAAGTAGAGAATCAGAGAAAGCCCAGAGGATCAATTATTTTGGCTAAGGCATTATGCCCAATGAAGTGTTAGTTACAAATTAGATCAGCTCAGCTTTGCAATTGAAGCATCTGTTTAAACACAGAAGTTACATTCAAGAGAACTTTTATGTATAGATCCTACCACAGAAAAAGTACACCAAAGTTTACAGTTCTAGACTTGTTTACTTCAAACTCATGGGGTTTCCTTGGATATGCTTCCTTTTCAGGTTTCCCTAAGTGTTTTATCACTATTCTCCAGAGACACTAAGTACATTGGTTGGATATAACCCAGACTTATGTGTGGATTATAACGTATTCATTAATCCTGCATTTGTCTTAATTCATGAATATCTTTGATATTATTATTACTCTGAATCCTCAGTTGCCAGGCTTTGATACATGAGTCTAGAACCAGACCTCCAATTCACTTACCAGTCAAGACCACACTGTTCTGCTGCACGTGTGTACATACTATCCTCTACTTTCTAATTTCCCTTTTTGTTGTTTTCTCCCATTAGAATATAAGCTCTTGTTTGAGCATATTTAAATATAAAGTTTAAGTTAGAACAGTGCCTGTTACAAAATAAACACATTTAATAAATGCTTATGTATCATACATCTTTTAATACTAATGCTAACTAAAAGGTTATATTTAAGATCTAAGTGTCATCATTATGAATGACTACTTTTGTAGTCATTCATACACATCAGTGATTTATTGAGGTAAAGTTGTTTTGGGTAGAATGTGATAGTAAACTGCTTTGCAAACATTAAAATACAATATAAATATCACCTAGCATTCTTTTTACATCAAATATTACCTTTACCTAATCCCATAATTTTCTGTTCTATCCTCAGTTCAAATGAAGAGAAACCAGTCACCATTCTTCTTATAATAAAAATAGTTCACATTTGTATTGTCCTTCTTAAGATTCATAAAGCACTTTTCTTATAACAATGCTAAAAGATAGTTAAACCAGTGTTGCCCCATTTTAAAGATGAGGAAACTGAAACAGAGATTTAGTGACTTGTATAAAAGCACATAATTAACCAATATCTAGGATCCAAAGCCAGGTCTCCTGCCTCCAGGACCAGTGTTCTTTTCATCACTACATCCATGATGCCTCTCAAATAGCCAGATGGCTCCTTGACCTTTTTCCCAGACCACTTTCACTAGCTTCTTCTCAGAAATCTTAAGTAGTTCAGCTAACAGAAAGTCATATAATAGAGATCTTCAATTAGCCAAAGTTCAGTTAAAACATACAAATTCTCTACAGCATTCTATGGTCAATATTTAACATCACTTCCAGCAAGTAAAGGGCATTACAATAAACCAGTACTCTTAAGGCACAACTGCACAAATATCATATACTTTGGGCACAGGAAATGGTGCAATAAATATTTTTTTCTTGTGACTCTGCCTTCATGGTGCTGTTCAAGTGCACTGGGTGATGCAATATTATTTTTGAATCATGATTCAAGGCAATTATTCCTGCAATATTAATGCCTCTTCCATGACTTCCATGACACTAGAAGATAAATGCTTTTGGGGGGGGGGGAGATAGCAATAAATCATTTGATTGCTTTAAGGCAGGAATTCAGTCACTCATTCAGTAGAATTAAGGTCAACCTCATATAGTACCACTCTGAAGAGAAAATTGAAGCTAAGAAAAATGCCTTTGATGGAATCAGGATGCAAAGGAATAATAAACACAGTCACAGATAATGAGTCAAAATTCAATTCAATAAATATTTATTGAGAACCCATCACAGATGAGGCATTATGTACTTAGGCCCTGGGAATACAAAAATAAAAAATGGTATATTATCTTCCCTCCAGGAATTCATAATCTAATTGAGGGCACACAAATATAAAACCAAGCAGAGTATGAAAATATTTGAGAGGTATGAAGTGTTATGAGAATTCAGTAAGTGAGGGCATCCAGGGGGGAAACTTCAATTCAAAAGATTGCATTGAGTTGGACCTTGAAATATGGATAGGCTTTCAACAGTGGATATGTTATTATGAATACTCAAGAAGATTCGTCCCGAACATCTCTATATTGACATTCAAATATTAAGTTTTGAAAGAATACATAGTATAGGAAATAACTAGGACAATATGTCGACACCAAATTCTAGAGGACCTTGAATGCTGGGATAACAAATTGAGGCTGCATTTATTGGTCACTAGGGAATCAATAAAGGTTTTTGAGTAGCAAAGTAGAATTATTTGAGATAAGCACTTAGAAAAATACTCAGTCATTCCAACTGATTGGAGAAGGCAGAGCTGGCATATCAAGTTCTAGGAAAAGTAATAATGTGTTGAACTAGGGTGAAAGCAATAAAAAATAGAAAGAAGGTAAAATAAACAAGGTTTGGGTATTGATTGGATAAGAGGGCCTGTGGAGATTTTGGGAAACTGCAGGTGCTGAGATTTCTGGGAAAATAATGGACTAAGAGGGCACAAGTTTCCCTATCTCCTTAATATCTTCCTCAAAAATATCAATAAAAAGATCAAAAAAAGAAACAAAGCTGCCAGAGGCACGCAAGTGAAGGAATAAAAGTACAGGCAGAACGAATAAGTGTGCTCTACACCCTTCACTCTGAAGGGGCAAGACATAAAAGGAAGCTGAAAAAGTGAAGGGAGTGAAGAGAAGGTAGCTGCGGGCATGGTAGGGAAAGTCCAACAAGACAGGACTGAAACCTAGCGAGAACACTCAAAAGAAACTTTAAAACATAAAAAGACTGATAAATTCAAAGAACTCCAGCAGTGAAAAAAATATTGTAGAAAAAAAGGCAAGACAAAATTTTCCATAATAAACTTATTGAAAACCTCAACAGTAGCATCAGAAACAATATTAAAAGTTTCTCAAGCTGGAATAAAAGTGATAACAAAAACACTGGAGGAAATAAGTGAAGAAAAGGAATTAGTAAAAACATCATAGAAACTCCTTGAGGGAAGGAATTGTTTTATTTTTGTTTGCTTATTTTTACATCCCCAATGCCTGGTACATTGACTGATTTGCTAGATTGATATGATAAAGTAATTAGGTGATAAGGGGGATCTTAGTACATGATAAAATACAGAAATTTAGAAATATATATAAAATATAAATACATCACTAGAATCAATTTTTAAAGAGAATTATTTTACTGGAAGTCAGAAAAAATACAATGAAAGGAGAAAGGGAAAAACCCCAGAAATAAAAGATTTGAAAATAATCCAGGTGGGCAGTTAGATGGCATAGGTGATAGAGCATCGACCCTGGAGTCAGGAGGATCTGGGTTCAAATCTGACCTCAGATACTCAACTGTGTGACCTTAGGCAAGTCACAACCCCATTGCCTTGCAAAAAAATATATAAATAAATGAATGAATGAATGAATGAATGAATGGATAGATAGATGGATAGATGAATAAATGAATGAATAAACATATAAACAAATGAACGAAGAAAGAAAAGAGAATGAGAGAGAAAAAGAAAGAAAGAAAGAAAGAAAGAAAGAAAGAAAGAAAGAAAGAAAGAAAGAAAGAAAGAAAGAAAGAAAGAAAGAAAGAAAGAAAGAAAGAAAGAAAACCAGTTGGGCAGTTAGGTGGCAAAGGGGGATAGAGCAACAGCTCTGGAATCAGGAGGACCTGAATTCAAATCTGCCCTCAGATACTTGATAGCTATAAGCTGACCCTGAACCCCAATGTCTTGGCGGGGTGGGGGGGAAGAATGAAAGTAATACAGATGTCCAAATGAAAGTAAGAGATCTTGCAGAGCAGATCTAGGAGGTAAAAATCTAAAAACAATATTGGTTTGGGGATAATTGAGAGAAATAAAATAATCTGATCACTATCAAAAAGGAGATGCTATCTTTAGCAGAAACAGGGGTAGAAGAAGCTGGAGAGGAAAAATGAGATCTAGTTCTGATATGCTGAATTCAAGATAATAGCAGGACATTTAAAAGGAGACATAATAAATGCCCTTGACAGATGATCTCCATAAACTTGACTCCTTTGGACTAATATATGGAGAGATTACAGTTCAATCAATTCATCAACTAAATTAATCATTTTTTTAAAACAGAGATAGGTCCATAAGTGAACTGAAATACTCTATGAGGTAATGCTTCCATAGTGCTAGGAAAACATACCAAATTCCTCAGCTCAATGATTCTCTGTAAAAACAATATTTCCTTTAGAATCCTGGCTGTAGGGGTGGCTAGGTGGCGCAGTGGATAAAGCACCGGCCTTGGAGTCAGGAGTACCTGGGTTCAAATCCAGTCTCAGACACTTAATAATTACCTAGCTGTGTGGTCTTGGGCAAGCCACTTAACCCCATTTGCCTTGCAAAAACCTAAAAAAAAAAGTGTAGAATCCTGGCTGTAAAGGTGGGACAGGAAAGAGGATATATTCATACAATAATAACAGCTAGCATCTGTATGATATTTTTAAGCTTTGGAAAACTCTTTACATAAATGTTATTTTACGCTCACAACAGCCCTGAGAGGTTGATGTTATTATTATCACCCTTTTACAGATCAGCTGGGGTAGAGAAGTTAAGGGACTTGCACAGGATTACACAACATACTAAATATCTGAGACAGAAATCAAACTCAGGTCTTCCTGACTCCAAGTCCAACATCGTCTCTCCACTGTACCACCTGACTGTCACTGCATAGTAGATGGGGCAAAGGACTGGAGTCAGGAAGACCTGGATTATTCAAAAGGAGATTTAATGAAATACCAAGGTAAGAAAATTGGCAACAATACATTTCCTTCTTAAACCTGAGGCACAATTTCAAAAAAAAAAAAAAAAAAAATATATATATATATAAGAACTGCACATAAACACATAAACATACACACACACACATATATATATATATGCATATATATGTACAAATATGTATATATATATATACATACAGATGCATATATCATCATTAAGAAGAATGGATACTGGGGCAGCTAGGTGGCTCAATGGATAAAGCACCGACCCTACGAGTCAGGAGTACCTGGGTTCAAATCTGGTCTCAGACACTTAATAATTGCCTAGCTGTGTGACCTTGGGCAAGCCACTTAACCCCATTTGCCTTTCAAAAACCTAAAAACAAAAAATATATAAAAAAAGAAGAATGGATACACCAAGAAGTACAAATGGAGATGCACACATATGTGTCTGGACATATACATCCCGAATTCATATGCAGAGTGGCACATGCATAAGAAGCACATGGAGCAAAAATCACACATGGACAGGCAACATGCATTTCTCCAACAAAACAGGACCATAAATCTTTTTACTTGACATCTTCATATCCTTCATGCTAGATTGGCTCTCCATTGATCTTGTACAATGGTCTATTCTGGACATTTCTCCCTGCTCATCTTTTATGCTCAGTTTACTGGGCACAGGCTTATCTCTGCCTTGTTTTTGACTGCAATTGGGATCCTCTTTTCAAATGCTAGCATTTCTACATGAGAAGAAAATGCCCAAAGCTACAAGACTTTCAGAAAGGCAAAACCCTAATCCACCTGGTTACCAGATTAGAGGGAAAAACCTATAAATGCTTTTTCTTCCAGAAAGAGGATCTGTTTATTCTCAAAACCTCAGCAAAATGAAATAAGTGCTTTCTCTCCAAAAGAAATTCCTTGCCTCAGAAGTCAAACTCTGTGGAATACAAAAATTGTCCCTGCTTAGCTATTGGCACAGGTTTAAATTATTTTAATCCCAATTTGCTACTCGCAACCTCACCCTAATTATGGGTTAGATATACTTTATGACTCACTATTTCCTGTCTAATTATTAAACTACAGAAAGTCAGCAAAAGTTTAATGGTTGCCTTTCCAACCAATTAGCAAGGGGTCTCCAGATCAATGGATCCTGGTTTTTTCAAATAAAAAATTCTTTGGACTTTTATGCAAATAGAGACAGTAAAAGCTAAAGCTCAGTAGATAGGGTACCATCATTCATTGACTTCCTCCAGCCTAGACACGTTGCTAATTTGTAATTGGGGTTTGTTTTCCTCTCCAGGGTAGTGTTAGAGAAGATGCCATGGCATAAATTTCTGGATGTTGTGTCAATGTGCTAGAAGGAGGAAAGAGTGAGAATTGAACTAGTCCAGAGAGTAACAGAATGAATTAATAGAGAGAAAACCACTTACGATATGTATGCATGTAGATAAGTAATATGTGGGACTACTTCCACTGACTTGTTCATAGATCTAAAATAGGACATCCAAATATGTTTATGGGAGAGAGTGTATTAGACAGTGTTTAGACAAGGTTCTAATCTAGAGCACAGAATCCTTGTGGTAATACTATATGGAAGAAAGACTAAATACAATATAAATTTGGAAACTGCCCTACCCAAACTCTGCCATGAGCCCCAGAGTGAGACAGATTCCTTATTGGAATGAATTTCCTATAACCTCCACATGGGAAAACAGATTATTGGGAGTGGGAGAAGAGATGAGGAGGGGAAAGGGAAAAGCAATTATCTTGTTCCTATTATGTACCAGGTACTATCTAAGTCCTTTACAGTTATCTCATTTGATCCTCACTATATCTCTGGGAAGTGGGTGCTTTTACTATTCTCATTTTACAGATGAGAAAACTGAAGCAGACAGTGGTTAAGTGACTTGCCCAGGATCACCTGGGTGGTTAGCAAGAGTCCAAGGCATGATTTGAAATCCATTCTTCCTAACTTCAAGACTGGGACTCTATCAATTATGCCACCAGCTGCCTCTGAATAAGAGAAGCAAACACAGAGTTGTGCATACATGAAATCAGTAGCAATAAAGCAACTATGCAATCTATAGCATTGTCTCTGATCATCTTTCTCACCCTAAGTTCAAAAACACCCGAGGAGAGGGTACAGTGAATAATCTCTAAACACAACAGCAAACGGAGAGAAGAGACATGAGGGTGCCATGTGGCACTGCAGGCAACCAAGAGGATAAGGGAGCATCTTTTCATGGAGGTGTGGGTACATGTTAGGCCCTCCAGCTGAACCCTAGAAATCAAGTTGAGTAACTGATGTTTCTTTACCAGCTACCCAGGATATCACCTATATATGGGAAATCATATTCAATAAATCAATAAATCGATCAATCTATAAGCCTTTATGAAGTATTTACAATGTGCCAGTCAATGTGTTAAGTATGGAGTATACAAAGAGAAAGCAAAACATCCCTACCTTTAATAAGGGACACAATAGGTAGAAGTCAAAACATACATTACAAATAAAAAAATAAACAGAAGTCAGCCTTAGTGAAAATGGCACTAGAAGCTATGGGGAATTAGAAAAGACCTCTTAGAGGAAGTGATACTTGAGCAGAGTCCTAATGGAAGCCAGGGATTTTTCGAGTTAGGTCAGGAAAGAAAGTATGTTAAGTGTAGGATGTGACCAGGGCAATGACACAAAGTTGGAATGGAATGTCTTGTGTGAGGAACAGAATATACAACTGGATTGTAGAGCATGAGAAGAGAAGAAAATAAGATGACTGGAAAAAATTTTGAAGGAATAAGGTTGTGTAGAGTTTTAAATGCCAGAGTTACTTTGAATTTGATCTTGAGTAATAAGAAGTGACTAAAGTTTATGGAACAGGGATGGGAGCAGAGTAGAGGGTCAACTTGATCTATACTTTAGGAAAACCATTTTCTCATCTGAGTGGAAGATGAATTAGAATTAGGAAAGACTTGAGGCAGGGAGAGCCAAAGAGATAATGATGGTCTGAACTAGGCTGGTGGTCATGTGAGTGGAGGGCAAGGGATGTATAAAAGACAAAGTATAAAGGTAGAAATAACCAGATTTGGCAACTGACTATAAATGTGAGGGGAGTAAAGAAGAGTATTTGAGGATGACACTAGAAGGATGACTAGAAGGATAGTGGGGTTCTCAATAGTAATAATAAAAAAGTTCAGATAAAGAAGCAGCTGAGGGGAAAGATACTAAGTTCTATTTTGGACACCTAGAATTTGAGATACTTAAGGACAAGCAGTTCAGAATGTCTATTTGTTATTTGGTGGTGAGGGAAAGGAGACTAGATAAATATTTCTGAAACTCAAATGAGTCTATGTTGGGGGAGAGAACCTCCAGCGGAGGTTGGCATTGCCAAGACAACTGCAGGTAGGATTTGAAATTCAATAAATCTAGTACCTTCTTAGGAGTTAATTAATTTGCTTCACCAAATAAAATGCTCAAATGATGTTATAAATATTCAAATAAACCCTGGCAGAAAAAAAGTTCCCCACAAAAAAAAGATGACCCCATGGGAACTGGTGAAATCATCAAATAAAATAATATAGAAATAAAAGATAAGAGGTCCCAGAAAGGAATTCAAAGGGACACCCACAGTTAATGGGTGGGATATAGTTAAGGATCTAATAAAAAAATACTCAGAAGTCAATTAGAGAAATGAGTCATGAAATCCAGACAAAAGAGAGTATTCAGCAGAAGGTGAATAACAGTGTCAAATGCTGCAAAGAAGTCAAGAATGATAAGATCAAACATTTAGAGGGAGAAGGCAATTTAAATATCATCAAGTCCAAGCAACTTTATTTCATAAATATGAAGCCTGAGGTGTAAAGAAGTGATTTGCCCAGTATCAGTCAGCTAAAAGGAAGCATTTAATAGGTTTGAACACAGATCTTCCTGACTTTAGGTCTAGTGTTCTATTCACTGTACCATTAGATTTGTCAATTAAGAAATCACTGATAACTTTGGAGCAGTTTGCGTTGAATGGTAAGGTTGAAAATCAGATTACAGAGAGTTTTTGAAGAAAGGGAAAGGGAAAAAGTAGTTTTTCAAGGCATTTAGAAGAAATGGGAGGCAAGATATAAATAATTAATACAGCAGCAACTAATAAGGTTTGTTTTTTTTTCCTTTTAAAGATTGGGAAGGGGGCGGTTAAGTGACACAGTGAATAGAGCACCTGGCCCTGGACTCAGCAGTCCCTGAGTTCAAATCTGACCTCAGACACTTAATAATTACCTAGCTGTGTGACCTTGGGCAAACCACTTAACCCCATTTGCCTTGCAAAAACCTAAAAAAAAAAATTCATTCCTTTGAGCCTTAAGGTTTTTAGGTATTTGCTTATAACTTATTAAAATTGTGAATGAATGCCTGTAAGAGATGAAATAACTTAAGCACTTAGATAAATTAACATAAAGCTAAGATCATCCTCCTTCTCCCAGTAGGTACTATACTTATACAGGCACTGGGAAGTCATGGGCCAGGAGTGCGGAAAAGGAACAAAGGCAAAATGAAAAAAAAAATCAATTTCCCATTGTTTACAATTTTGTGAAAAGTTCATCCTGAATATCAGTAGTATTCATACACAATTTCAATCATAGAAGAACAGGGTTTGTATACTAAGTTATTTCAAAATCATAATAGCATAATACAGAGATTTGGGAGATTTTGTAGTTAGTACAGTTTATACACTAGAAAGCAGCTTTGGGATTGACTTTAGAGTCAGGAGACTGTGATTAAATGAATCAACTATAACTCTGGCTTTTTGTATACTTAGCTAAAAATGATGACTCTATTGAAGATACTTTTTACATGTTTCTGAAGCATAAACTGACTGGGAAACTACCGAAGTCAACTGAGAGAATGTTCTCAGTTGATAAAGAATATCAGAATGATACATCAAGTTGATTTCAGTGGCGGCAACATCCACTGGTAGTTTATCAATGACTGCAGAACTAGGGACAGGTGATAATAGAGATGAAGTATTTGTGGAGACAAAATCTGAAGGAATTAGTTTAGAAGGTAGCCTAGAAATTGATAGCCAGCAGGAAAAGCCTGTTCAGACATCTGATGAGTCTGATCTTCCTTCTATCAGCCAAGCTCCTCCATCCAGTTCCTCTAGAGATATTAGCAAGTTGTCATCCTAAGACTTTCACCTTGAACCTCAGCCTTGAACTTCAGACTATGAGAACAGGAATTTGGGATCATCAGTTTAATTGGCAGAGATATGTAACCCATGCAATGGGAGGCAGAGGAGGACTAATCAGAGGAAATATTAAAAGTTTCATAAACCATTATCGAAATTGTGAATAAGACTATCAATCTGCTACTATTTTAGTGTAATAGTGGTAGAGGTTAAAAGTGTTTTGTAATTAAATTGGTATGTGCATATTTCAACATCTTTATTAATAAAAATCATTTCCATATCAAAATAATCCTGTAATCAAGTATAATACCAATATTGGTATTATACTTGATTACAGGATTATTTTGATATGGAAATGATTAATTAATTAATTTAATTAATACCAATATTGGTATTAATTCTTAAGATCATATATTAATATAATATTAAGATATCAATATTAATAGGATAATTTAATCAGATGCTTGAGTTTAAAAAGCATGTTTATTTGTGCAATTATTATTTTTTATAACTACAACAAAATGCAAGAGTTTTTCCTTCACAGTTTTTGAGAGTGCAAGGAAATGTATATAGCCTAGCCCACTTTCATTTGGTTTTGGAGAAAAGTGATCCCTGAGATTTTTTAGTCCTACAGTCACTCTAGATGGAATCACATAAACTGAAAAAAATTATTGGGTATAGAATGGATCTCTTTCCTGAGCTTCTGGGCCTATTAAAATGCTGCAAGCAAAGGAGTAAACAAGCACTGGGAGAAGAGAGCAGTATATAATACAACAGATAGACTGTCATGGAGAGGAAGTACTATTGCAATCTGCTGGGAATGGAGAAGAACTGCTAGGCAAAGATTACAGAAAGTGATACAAAACAACCAAAGGGACTATGATGGGGAGCAAATACCAAAGACCGCTTGAGAGAGCTGCCAGAAACATGATATAGAAAGAGAAGCAACATAGCAGGAGACAGAAAGGAGAGCACCAACATGGTAGCCCTAGCAGCTGGGACAAAGGGTCATGCAATGATGAATATTTTCTATGGGCACTAATGTGAGTTTAACTTGTTTCCCTTAACCATTGAATAAATTTCTTTATGTGTTGAATCTTATGAAGTATGTGCTTATAAGTGGAATTAATGACTATATCCCTGAGGAGTCAGAGTTGTCAGATACTGAAGTTCCTGTGTTATCATAGTGGCAGCAACGAATTAGACAAATGGAAAATCTCACAAGGCATTCCCAGGTTCATTGTGTCAATATGGAACATTTTACATATAATTAAACTTAAAAAAAATAATTCTAGAATAGATTACTGGAAGATGGATCTCCAGGCTAGAATTCTGAACATCTTGTAAACTTGGTCATAGAACCAGGTTTCCAGAAGACCAATGATGAGCCATGCCTCTCATGTCTTGACAGAAAGGCAATAGAGTAAAATGAGAATGAGAGATATATTTTGAAGGGAGAATTAAACATATAGTACAAATGTAGCTACTACCCAAGTAGCTGTAGTGAAAAACAGAAAGAACTTAACAGAAAAAATTAGAAGTGATGGCCATTTGAAAGCAAATCTGCTTGGATGGATGCCTAGCTTGTTCAGATAAATCAGAAAGTCAGTGAAACTATTTACTCCTCTTATTTGATGCAAAATAGTAAAAGAAACACCAAGTTCAAGTGCAAAAATAGTCTAATCTTCTTAGACTTCTGCCTTTTTCACCTTAAATACTTTATTTTTCCCCAGAATTAAAACCCTATCAATTCCATTAAATACTAGATGCATTTTGGCCCAGATTCACTGAAGCTTTTCCAGTTGGACTCATTCCTGTTGCATTATAATTTTGAACTATTTTTAACTATCCATTTCTCCAGCTCCATCATTTAAGATTTCTTCATCTTCAAAGTTAAGTTAAAACCCAGTTTCTGATTCAATTCATATCATGTTGTTCAAAGGAGGTCACATTTAAAGAAAAAATTTGAACTTTTTTTTTCAGATTTAGATCACCTAAACCCATTGCTTCAGGGGAGAAAAGCTTATATCTGGTTCTCCTTTTATCCATTTAATTTTGCTCCCATATTTCCTCCATAGTGTTCTTTTCTTTATCTTTTCCTCTCTTCCCTACTCAAAACTCAAAATAGGGCAGAGGAAGCAAGGTATTGTTCAGACTCTGGGAACAGAAATATTAAGGGAGGAAGCAGTAACCATTGTTACATCTCTTTCCCCAGGCTAATTTCTTAAACATCATATTGTTCTATTTCAATTATATACATTAGTAATTTATCATAAATAAAAGACTTCATTACTTTTCTATTTTATTACTGTCATTGCCAGTGCTTCGTTGTTCTGAATGCATTCTGAGATTTTGTTGTCAATGTTAAAATCTCATTTCCTTCAACAGCTCATCTTTGTGCTGACAGCCCAGATCAGCAACATAAGCTCTTCAATGATTCTTAGGGTTTTTCAAGAGAGTTCTTGAGCAGTTACTAGCCAGTAATTTGTCAACTGTTCAGAGGACTTCTTATTAATTTACTTATTTATGAAATCTCTAATTCACTTATAAATGACTTATCCTAAGTTCCAGGCAAATAAACCAAAAAAAAATTTAGATAAGAAGGAAATTATAATTATAATGTACCTAGCAATAAGCTATTTATAACAACATAATTTAAAAAAAACATAAACCTCCTCCCTTCTCCCATCTCTCACCATGAGCACTTCTATTATATTACAGAATTTCCCAATTCCCTCCCCAAAGTACACAGGCCTTTTTCCACGAGGGCCCTGAAGACAAGTAGTGCAATATTGTCTCTGAATCAAGAGGACTGGACTTCATTCAAAATCTAACTCCGATGCTATGGAGCAAAGAGCAAATCACTTAACTTCCAAGTTGAAGAAGGAAACAAGTATAACCAGGTAAACTAACGGTTTTAGAGAGAAAAGATGTGCTGAAGAACCAGAAGTGAAGAGTAGGGTCAACAGAAGTAAGGAAAAAAGAAAAACAGAAACTAAGAAAGACAGGTTAATGAAAAGAAACTCAAGAATTTGAGATTTTGGAAATGAATAACAAGATTCAATTAGATAGCTGAAGAATGATAGAGTTTAGTCAAGGATTTGTAAGGTCAAGATGTTAGATGGGTTATTTAAAAGGATATTAAGGGGGTGGCTAGGTGGTGGTGCAGTGGATAAAGCACTGGCCCTGGAGTCAGGAGTACCTGGTTCAAATCCGATCTCAGACACTTAATAATTACCTAGCTGTGTGGCCTTGGGCAAGCCACTTAACCCCATTGCCTTGCAAAAATAAAAAATAAAAAAAAAAAGGATATTAATGTCATCAAAGAAGATAGACAGGATGGCATGGAGAGAAAACCAAAATCAAGAGGTAGAAGTGTCCTAATTTGAATGACTTGAAGATCTTTTTGAATATCAATTCATAGTAAGGAGGCAAAAATGTTTTTTAAAAGATTTTCTTTCTACTGATACATATGCACATATACATTCATATATTATGCACATACATAAATGGATATTATGTACTAAATCTTTAGAAATTAAGGTCAAGCAAAAAAGAAAAGTTACTGTGAATATATGCCCTTCACTAAAGTAGATCTAAGCATATTACAGTGGTATTAAAAATGCTATTAATTTAAAATACATATATTTGTTACTCTTAAAAAATATCCAAATTCATAACAATAATACAAATAGGAGAAAGTATATATTATATATATATATGTATGTATATCAGACAATGCAGAGTGAAGGAGTTCTCTACCCTTCTCCCACCTCTCACCATGAGCTCTTCCATATTATTATGTAATTTTCCAATTCCCTCCCCAAAGCACCCAGACCTTTTTCAATGAGGGTCTTGGAGTCAAATGCTACAATACTGGTTCTGAAGCAAGAGGACTGGGCATCATTCAAAATCTAAGTCTGATACTGTGGAGTAAATTAACTCAACTCATATACTTTAGATACTTATCAAAGTTTATTTGAACACTAGTCATATAAAATTTTTTTAGCCATTATCACTGAAGGCTGTGACCATACTGGCACATTTGGAAACACTGCCCCATTTGGGAAAGCCTAGAACCACAAGTGGAACTAATCCTTTTGTTATTTATATTTTAGGTGCCCAATAAGCCATTCATTGGCCTCTGTTAGTAAAATTATCTCAAATATGACCTTGAACTGACTTATTAATGAAGGAGAATTTAGCTATTTGTATCTCTTTCCAGCCGTTTTGCATGGCAACTGATAATGACCCTAATAATAGCTAATAAGAGAATGTTCTGGTTAAGGGAAATGGACCAGATGTGGCAAACAGCATCACAGTTCGTGTAAACTGAACTATAAAATTATTTATTGCTGAAAACTCTTCTTCATAACAGGACTGACATAAGGGAAGCATTGATGGAGATTAGCAGGAGTCAGAACCAGATAAATAAAAAGAAAAATTTACCAGGAAGTACTGGGTTATCCTGTTGCTATTGTTTTCTGGAGAAAGGTGATCATTCAGCTGTTGACTCAATATAACACCATGGGTACTCCTGAGACAACATATTCTTTTAGCCAATGACTACTGTCCTTCCAGTATAGACATAAAGAGAAATAAGAATCATATAAAGTTGGAAATATTTGAAAGATTATATATGATATAGACTATCACTCAATCCTACTTAGGGTAGTGATAAACAGTCTAGCTAGCTTTCCTGAAGTTCAGAAGTAAAGTGGGATAAAAACTCACTATTTGGCAAAATACTACTGAAATAATTGGAAAATAGTATGGCAAATCACATCCTATATCTATAAGGTGAAAATAGGTACATGAATTAGACAAAAAGGATGATATCATAAGCCAATTAAAAAAGCAAACAATAGTTTACCTGTCAGATCTATGGAGAGGAGAAAATTTTAATGACCAAACAAGAGATATGAATCATATGAATGGATAATTTCACATTATATTAAATTGAAAAAGTTTTTGCACAAAAACCAATACAACCAAGATTAGAAGGAAAGTAGAAAGTTGGGAAACAATTTTTACAGTCTCTGTTTCTTTTTTCTTTTTTTAGGTTTTTGCAAGGCAATGGGGTTAAGTGGCTCATCCAGGGCCACACAGTTAGGTAATTATTAAGTTTCTGAGGCCGGATTTGAACTCAGGTACTCCTGACTCCAGGGCCAGTGCTCTACCCACTGTACCACCTAGCCACCCCCACAGTCTCTGTTTCTGATAAAAACCTCATTTCTAAAATATAGAGAGAATTGAGTCAAATTTACAAGAATACAAGTAATTTCTCAATTGATAATTGGTCAAATGATATTAACAGGTACTTTCAGATGAAGGAATTAAAGCTATCTATAGTCACATTAAAAAAATTCTCTAAATCATTATTAATTAGAGATATGCAAATTTAAAGAACTCTGAAGTACTACCTTACACTTATCAGATTGGTCAATATGACAGAAAAGAAAAATGCTAAATGCTGTAGTAGATGTGGGAAAACTGGAACACTAATGCACTGTTGGTGGAGCTGTGAACTGATCCAACCATTCTGGAGAGTAATTTGGAACTATACCCAAATGACTATAAAACTGTGCATACTCCTCGATCCAGTAATACCACTACTGTGTCTGTATTCCAAAGAAATCATCAAAAAAGGAAAAGGGCCCACATGTACAAAAATGTGGTGTCAGAGAATTGCAAATTGAGGAAATGCCCATCATTTGGAGAATGACTAAACAAGTTGTGGTATATGAATGTAACAGAATATTATTGTTCTATATGAAATGATGAGTAGGCAGATTTCATAAAAACCTTGAAAGATTTACATGAACCAATATTGAATGAAGTGAGCAAAACCAGAATACTGCACAGAAACAGCAGCATTGTGTGAAGATCAACTAGAATAGACTTAGCTCATGTCAACAAAACTGCAACAAAGATAATTCTAAAGAATCTGTGATGGAAAATACCATCCATATCCAGAGAAAGAACTATGGAGTCTGAATGCAGATCAAAGCCTACTATTTTTACTTTTTTAATTTTTTTTTGGTTTTTTTCTCTGACTCATTTTGTGGAAATATATTTAACAAGAAAAAAAAGAAGTAATGGGAAAGTTCCCTTTGCATTCCAATTCTTTCTCATCAAAATGTATTCTGTCTTCCTGGTGGTCATCTGACTTATCAATGAAACAAATGCAATATAACTTTTTAAAGAAAAAAAGCCATCAATGAAATCATCACATAAAAAATGGACCATATTGGACTTTCTTTTGAAAATTAATACCAAAAGTTTATAAACTATTAAAAATTAAAATAACAAAAATACAAACAATAGAAAATTGAAGACATAAACAAACATGTCCACACAGACAAACCATTTCTCACCAATTATCCATTAAGACCAGAAGAAATAATAGTGATATGCTTTAGCAATATAGTATTACAAACAAAAGAAGAAATGGATTGGAATAACCATTGCTATATAGATAACTTTACTTATCAAGTTAATAATTGCCTGTTTTCTAGTCTTATCTACTGTGGGGTCAAGTATGTATTCATAACTTTTCCTTCATTTCTTTGACATAATTCACAACTTTTAAGGACTAAGACTATTTTATTTCACATATATTGCAATTTTTTTTTCAATCCTTTAGTGCTTATATGGAACTGGTGAGTTCATCTATGAGGATACTCTCACTAGTGATCTAGGTCATCCCTGCACAATTTTTTATCCTGTGCAACTCTTGTCCATGTTCTCCATAGGATGTCCACCAGGTGGAAGCCTTCATTTAACTTTCTTGGCTCTTCATTAACATGAGGACTAATGCAGCCTCTAGGCTACTCAGCAATGGCACTTCACTCTTGCAACATGACCATTCTACCTCTTTTTTTTAAGTCATAAATTAGTTTAAATGACTTTTATACTTTTTTGTATACAATGATACAACCCTTTTATCCCCTCTGCTAAATCTATCGTTTTTATTCCTGAAAGTTTATTACATGCTCTGTTTCACAGAAGCAGTTAGGTGTTAAACTGAACTGAAGAGCTAAGCTCAAACCATCCTCAGACATTTACTAACTATATGATTCAGGGCAAATCATTTGATCCTGTTTGCCTCAGTTTCTTTATCTCTTCATCAGCTGGAAAAGGAAATGGAAAGCTACTCTAGTAATTCTGCCAAGAAATGCTTATATTGGTCACTGACATGAGGAGGAAGGGGGTAAAGGAGAGTGGTAGAAAAATATGGAACTCAAAAACTTGCAAAAGGATGAATGTTGAAAACTATCTTTGCATGCAATTGGAAAAAAATTTTAAAAAATAAAACTCAAAAAGGGATCACAAAGAATCAGGCATGTCTGAAACAACAAATATTTTGCAGACCATATAGCATCTTAGAATTGCACTTTCAATAACTTCTGAAAAGTCCATTTTTAATAATATTTATTATATTTTCCCTATATCTAAAAAAAGTTATAAAATCAAACCTTTTTTCTTTTTTTACAGAGATTTTTTTGAATATGGGATAATAGGAAAGTCCTGGAATGTATCAAAAAATCCCATAATACTTGCATCCTACCAATAGCTCTTGCCTATTCTGGGTAAATCTCATTTTTATACTTTTAACTTATCCTACCATATTATAAAGAAGTCAGGAGGAGGAAAAAACATAAATAAAAGGCTTAAATTGTACTTTCCTTCAGCAAACGTGGGATGTAGCTTATTTGTTAAGATACAATACTATAATTTAGTGACATTTTTAAAATAGCACTGGTATTTCTCATATACTAAATATATCTCACATATATCACAAACAATATATATGTATATATCAGTGCTCTATATATGTGTGTGCATAATTTATATATTTATACACACACATAAATACACACACACACACACACACACACACACACACACATATACATGTAAGTAGGTTGAAAGAGAAGGAGCAGTCATCCACCAAAATCCTACCCAATGCCTCATCTAGACTTCCAGGTATCCCTGCATTCCTAAAAACAATGCAAGCAAAGCACAAGCACCAACTATCAAGAATTTGAAGGAACTTGTATGCAGGCAAGACAATCAACTGTCTGCCATCCAAAGACCAATCTAGATGCAGAGAGATTCTTCACTAGAGAGCTGGTGGTGATGGGGGGGGGGGGGGGGGAGTGGCACACAACTCAAATGTCTTGTAATGTAGAGAATAGTTATATTCTATATTGTTAGGAAACCCCATGAATTCACTATCATGAAAGGAATGAGGTACAAGCAGCATTACTGCATAACTGCTTGGAAATAAATTCTGATACTGGTGAAAATTCTTCACAAAATCAACATTATAAGTCTATTTTCAATGTAGCTCATGCTCACATTATTCACCCTCACACTCACACTCATAGGAAGACACTGACCAAAATGCAGCATCAAGGTCAAGGGATTTGTTGTTCATATATATAAAATAAAGGTAAAAATATGAGCCAAGAGAGTGGAATGGAATGGCTTTGCCTGTTTAACTTAGTCTTAGTTCTAACTCAAATTCACAACCTGGACAACCTTGGGAAATTATATTCCTAAATCTAGTAACCATATGGGACACTAAGATTTTTATTCAACCCCAGAAAGAGGGAATTCAAAGAACAGACTTAACATTTATTAAGTAATATTAATATCAGAAAGATGGATTCATGTTTGTCTTTATAACCCCAGGATCTATCATAATTTCTGGCACAAAGTATTTAATAAATGTTTGTTGAATGAATGAATGAATGAATGAATGAATGAAGCATTCATCCTGGATTATATATGATAGCCCCTAGCTGAATATTGTGGTTGTCAGCCAGTCCTTATGAGAGGACAGCTTATAGCACCTTAGAAAGCAGGATCAAGATACAAAAAATTAGATAAAAAAGATAAAAAAAAACAGAAATGGATAGGAAAGAAAAACTTGGTGACCTCACATCTAACAGAGAACTATAATATGGATACAACTGTATTGGAAGTCTTTTCTCTTTAAAGTCAAAGGCAACAGTGGAAAAATGTCTGGGGTTACTTTCTGGAACCTTTCAAGAAGTATAATACAAATGGATCAGGAATTAAAGGAGGAGTCACAAGAGGTCAACTTTGATAGTACCTGCTGAGAACTTGAACAATATTCCCATTTGGGATCATAAGTGATGGAAAGTCTATATTTTGATCTCTAGTAGAGGGTTGTTCATTTAAGAGTATTTTGTTTTCTTTGATCTTCTAATGAAGTCCTTTAATTTTAGGAACTGAGTTTTCACAAATGGGATTGCTTTCAAACTACATGTCAGTATATGGTAATAATTTTGAAGTAAGAAATTCTCAAAATAAACACAGATCCTTCATTCTATGAGAACTTCTGACATAGATTTGTATTAATATAGGACATTTCTGGCAAGGCAATGGGGTTAAGGGACTTGTCCAAGGTCACACAGCTCAGCAATTATTAAATGTCTGGGGCCGAATTTGAACTCAACTTCTCCTGATCCAGGGCCAGTACTCTATCCACTACTACCCCTAGATAACTTCTTGACAAAGGATTGAACTGCCACATAAAGACAAACTCATGTTTAATAATACAACTTATCTGATTATACTGAAAATGAGATTTAGACTCAAGAAACTGACTGACTTATTTACATGATGAAACAAGCACAGGACAAAGTTAACAAGGCATTGACTGTTTAGCAGAAACACAGACACCCCCCCAAAAAAATTAGTATTATTGTCCTGACATTGAGATATCAAATTTTCCAGATTCTGGGACCAGAGAGGACCAGAGATAATGCCATTTTAATGAAAATAGCCATAAAGTGCAATTATATATAATGAAGCTATTCCCACATTCCAGGAAATGGCCCATTGAGCAATGTTTTCTTGATTTGGTTAATACATACTTTGTTGAATAAAAAATCTCTCCAGGTCTTCATTAATCCCTGTCCACATAAGACACAATCTCCATAATAATAATAATATAATATTTGGATTATTTAACTTGCTACAACTACTGAAATATATGTATATAAAAGTTCATACATCTTTATACATCACCAAGATTGTATTGATGTTTGGGGAGCTAAAGAAGAAAGAAGGGAAATTTGACAGTGCTGTTCCCTAAAGAGTCAAAGACTGAAATTCCAGGGAAGAGAATTGAAAATGGAGAAATTTCTGAGTAAGGGCATAAATCAGGGCAGAGCAAATGGCAGGTGGACAGACAAATGGTTAACCAATTAGGAGAAGAGTTGAAAATGAAATCAAGTCCTGAGTTGAAGTTCAATATAAACAAATTTTTAAAAAAATATTTTAAAGACTAGCAATTAAGCCTAGTATGCTATAATTGTACTAGATCTTCTTTTAAATAGAATATAAATAAAGCATTTATGATGTCTTTATCAAGTTCATTAAATTGAAATCTAACAAAACTTCTACTCTCACTTTTTGGGACAGTGGAATCAAGTATTCTCTCCCACTCTACCCCTTCACAGCAGTTCAAGGATCACTTACATGATTCTTCTCATTAGTGGATAATGAGTATTTAAAACTCCCAGGAAGATTATTCAAAACTCTTCTGGCTAATAGCTTCAAGAATGAAAACACTTGGTTTCAGGCTCTCTTCAGAGAAAGTCTCTAGTATAGTAAGCAGGGAATAGGAACATGATTGAGGTGCTGGCTCTCTATAAGTAAGATTCTACCCAGTCTTTCTCTGAAAGACTAGAATCTCTCTTCTCTCAGATTCTCAACAATTCTGTCCTTCACGGATATGGAATACTGAGTAATCATTCTTAACCAAAGAAGACAGTCTTATGCAAATAGTTTCCCCAGTACTATTCATAGAGACTGATACATAGTAGGAGTTCAATACATGTTTTAATTCATGAAATAAATTAAAAATGTTTGACAATATTCTAATGAAAAGTATATGAAAGTAGCCAGGGAAAAGGGAGTTGGCAGTTTTGAAAATTCTAAAGCTAGGTGGCTAGGTGCCGCAGTGGATATAGCACTGGCCCTGGAGTCAGGAGTACCTGAGTTCAAATCCAGCCTCAGACACTTAATAGTTACCTAGCTGTGTGGCCTTGGGCAAGCCACTTAATCCCATTGCCTTGGAAAAAAAAACCTAAAAAAAAATTCTAAAACTAATAATTTTCAATATATATGCCAAAGAAGATATGAAAAGTATTATTTTATGACTAGTAATAGTTACACAATAATGGATAAAGTTTAAAACTTAATTAAACTTCAATTGATAAATCTAATGCAATTATTTCAGTTTTCATTACTTCTTGACTTCTCTGCAATATTTAACCAGGTTTCCCATTCTTTTGTCCTGAATTCTCTCCTGTCTGGGTTTTTAAACTCTGATCACTGTTGGCTCTCCTCCTACCTGTCTAATGACTCCTGAGTCTCCTTACTATATCCTGTCCCACTAATTGTGGGTGTAAAAGTGGTGGAGACAAGAATCTATTCTTCAGTCTTTTTTTTTCCCCTCTGTATTCTTTCTCTGGATAATCTCCTTAACTTCCATGTGTTCAATTAGCATTTCTATTTGAGGCTTCCAGATCTATACATCCAGTCTTAGTCTGTCTTCAACTCCAGTTTCAAATCATCTTCTGCCTATTGGATATTTCACACTGGATGTCCCCAAGGCATCTCAAACTCAACTTTTCCAAAGCAGAGTTGTCTTTCTTCCTAAACTCATCTCTCTTCCAAATTTCTATATTTCATTTGAGGGCCCCCAACATCCTTCAAGTCACCCAGGTTGGTTACACCCCAAGAAGTGAGTTGGGAGACCAAGCTATGAAATTTGGGAGTGGAATTTATTTACCCAGGGGGTTGTTAGGAGCAAAACCCAAATCTAACAACCCCAAGAATAGAATGCCCAAGGTTTTTATAGTATTTTGAGGGGCAGGGGTATTGTGAACAAGCAGGGTACAGAAGCAGAAATAGCAGTTAGATATATTTCCTTGTCAGACTGTTGCACACATATGACATGGTATAAATAGGAGGCCAATAAAAGACAGAAGAGGGTCAGGGTCTAACATGTTTCCTGTGGTACAGGATATTCACGTACCAGAGAGAGGGTCAGGGTCTGCCTGTGATACAGAACAGTCATGTACCAGGAAGACTTAGATCAGGTGGAGTTTACTATCTTATAGCTCTAGCTGCACCTGAGGAGGTGGGGAGGCAGTTTTAGGAGGGAGCAGGAATATTTCAGAAACAGCAAAATGATTAGGTTAATAAGAACATTAGGTGAGTCCCAGATAAAATTTATGTTTTATCTTGTGACTTTCAGGGTCAACTGTTTGAGCCCTGTCAGGATGTTCCCAGACTTAGGGGCAATAGCCAAACCGTATTTCTGAGGAGTTTCTAGGACCCAGAAAAGTATCAAGGACCCCCTTTACACAAGGGTTACACAAGTATTAATATTGTACTTCAGATTCACTCATTCCCTTGTATCAAAAACAGTTACCAAATTTTACCAATTCCCTAACCCTAAATTCATTTCTAGTCCTAAATTTGTTTCTAACCCTAAACCTACTGATTTTAAGAACAATGTTCTGTTCACATTATTTAAAAGCATCTATCTATCACGTACCTGGTACGTGACTGTCCTGTACCACAGGCAGACCCTAACACTCTCTCTGGTACATGAATGTCCTGTACCACAGGAAACATGTTAGACCCTGACCCCCTTCTGTCTTTTATTGGCCTCTTATCTATACCATGTCACATGTGTGCAACAGTCTGACAAGGAAATATATCTAACTGCTATTTCTGCTTCTGTACCCTGCTTGCTTACAATACCCCCACCCTCCTCATTATGCAGACTGTTTTAGATCACTGCCTACCCTTTTGGGGTTCTGCTCAAACTGAGTGCATTTTGTTTTTAGACTAAGCCTCCTATCTTGCCCAGATAGTGCAACTCACTCGTCATTATTCATCAGCATAGGAGCCTTCATCTACTCTATTTCCAACCCGAGCTTTTTTTCCCCCTTCTTAGGTAACCATGGTGCCCCCTAATTTTAGAGGCTTACTATATTAATGCTGAACTTAATGTAGATACTTAATTGATATAGCCAATGCAACTTAGAATTTCAGAGTTTAAGAGAACTATCAGTCTCAGCTTCTCTGTAGCTGGCATTATAGACATTTGCCACCATACCTAATTCAAATTTACTACCAATTTATATGTGATCAGAGGAGAGGAGAGTGTTTGAAGCAGTTTGTAGCAAGGTCTAGAGAAGAAGGGTCATGTCCCTAGCCATGTCCTTGTTACTAATTCTTCATCCATTTATTTACTTTAATTATCAAACTCCTTATAATTCAGAAAAAAAGTCAAGTCAAACAAAGGAAATTCACATCAACAGAGAAGTAAATAAAGTCAGAGTCCAAAGAGGAAAGTAGACTTAGATGTTGGCATTTCTTTGTCCAGTGGAGATGTCCATACATTCTTTTTTTTTTTAGGTTTCTTTTTTTGCAAGGCAAATTGGGTTAAGTGGCTTGCCCAAGGCCACACAGCTAGGTAATTATTAAGTGTCTGAGACCAGATTTGAACCCAGGTACTCCTGACTCCAAGGCCGGTGCTTTATCCACTATGCCACCTAGCCGCCCCTGTCCATACATTCTTTATAGTTCCCTTAGAAACTGTTCAAAGTTGTCCAGGAGGGGGACTATCTGTGATCAGGAATGTTATAGGCCAGACTAAAATTACTTATATTCCTCTGTCCTGATTTGAGGTAGAACTCTTCGGCTGTAGTTTTAAGTATCTGGTATCCCTTCAGGTCTTGAGGACTTCCTGGACATTGCTCAGGTAGGATTAATGGACTGAACAAGAATAGGAATCTTTGACCAACTTCCAGAGGAATTCATCTTTCTCCTTCAGCTGTACCATATGGCCCCATTGCTTCACCTAAATCTTGCAAAGCATCAATGTGTTCCTAAGAAGGCCCAGGAGTGAAGAGGCTTCTAATACCAGAATATGGCAGTGTGCTCTCCTTCAGAGAACAAGTTTAAGACAACAAAATATCATCTGTCAGCTACTATTTGCCATTTTAATTCTGGAAGTCCACAAGAGATAGTTCAGAACCAGTTTCAATCTTTGTTAGAGAACTAAAAGATAGACAAGCCAAAGCAAGATGAAGGTTTCCTAAAGAAGAGACTGGATTTATATAGAGGGGGTATGAACTCTGATATTCCTACACACATAGCCTTCTTATCAGGGCTTAATATTCAGTGTAGTACCCACATAATTGACACTTGGTCAGACCTTACCCTCTCAATTACTCTTTCTTTCCTGTACATTCTCACTGAATCAACTTATTTCTTCTCAATTTCCTCTCCCTTTATTTTTCTAAACTCTCTTGCTCAAACCTCTCTTCATATGCTACCAGGGATTTATGACTCAATACAAATGACTCAAGTAGTTCCTTGTTCAAACTCCCCTCATCATCCTTTTAGATCAGTTTTCTACCTGCCTGTAACCAACAACCCTGAGACGACTTTATAATGTTTTTTTTTAAATGAACCTAGGAGTTAACAACAGTTGAGTGCCTCAATAAACTTCAAGAATACTGTTGTTCCTTCTTTTTCAGAATCCTCAAAAAATCTGACTGACACTCTTAAGTTTTATCTCATGACTCTCAGGGTCAACTGTTTGAACCTTGTCAGGATGATTCCAATTTACAACTCCACTATTAGTAGATGGTCTAAAACAAAAATTTCATCATTCTAAACAAACCTGATGATGAACCTCTCCCAAATCAGGTAGTCTTCTCCTAGAACAATAGTCATTTAGTTCATCATATTAGGGGTGGGCTTTGTCTTAGCTGGTAATTTTACATCTTTATTGTAACCTGCCTCACAATTTGAAATGCTACTGTTGTATGAGTTCCTGCCTATAGAAGTAAGGCTAAGTGATAAATCAAAATTCTAAATGGGATTAGATATACTTATTATTTAATGGATGCTTACACCACTAATGTCATATGACCTCCATTAGATAACTAGGTGGGGTGGGAGACTTAGAGTCAGAAAAATCTGAGTTCAAATTCAGACTCAGATACTTCATAGCTTGTGTGACTCTGGAGCACAGTTTCCTTATCTATTAAATGAGAATCATAATAGCACTTACCTACTGGTGTAGGAGGACCAAATGAAATGAGTACTATCTCAACAGGTTATTATTATTTGGGAGACTTTTTCCTTCTTCTTTTTTTTTTTTTTGCAAGGCAATGGGGTTAAGTGGCTTGCCCAAGGCCACACAGCTAGGTCATTATTAAGTGTCTGAGACCAGATTTGAAACCCAGGTACTCCTGACTCCAGGGCCGGTGTTTTATCCACTGCGCCACCTAGCCACCCCCTTCCTTCTTAAGTAAAAGAAATTTTGTATTCAACTTGGTCTAGAGCAGGGGTGAGGAACATCCGGTCCAATGATCATGTAAGGCCCTAGGAATCATTTGGTCTGGCACTGCCAAAGCAACCATAGGCAGATTAGAAAATCAATAAATCTAGTAGCTAATTTTATGGGTGAATTAAATGACTAAATTTAGCAGACTAATTTTTAAGTTGATAACTTGAACAATGTTATAAAAATCCAAATGTCACTAGGAAGAAAAACAGTTCCCCACCTTGATCTAGAGTAACCCTTTCTATTTGTGTGTTGACTTAGGAATTAAATCACCTGGAAGCTGTGTGGAAGATAGACTGGAAAGGGAATAATCTTAAGCAAGGAAGATCAATTAGAGAGTTATTGTAATAGTCCTAGGTGAGAAGTGATGAGGGTTCTGCAGTAGGAGAGTGTCTGTGATTGGAGAGGTTACAGATATGAGAGAGACTGTGGAGAAATGACAAGACTTGACCACTGATAGGATATGTAGGATGAGGAAGTTAGCAGTTGATGACATTGAGGTGGGTGCTTGGCTTACTAGAAGGATGGTGGTGCCCTCTACTGGAATAAAGAAGTTTAGAAAAAAGAAAAGGTGTGGGAAAAGCATAAGAAAATGTAAGGAAATCACAATGCACATCACAACCCATTCGTGCCTATTCATCCTCATCTTCATGCCCCATCCAATAGGAATAGAGGGGGGCACAAAGTTCTTACTCATTGTTCATTGGAGGGGAGGAAGGATAGAGCTTCCTTTGGGTACCAGTTATTAAGATGAAGCTATTTGAGTGAGAGAGCAAAAGTGAGAGGGAAGGGTTGCTGATTCTTATCTCAGAAACCAGAAAGCTGGAAGTTTATATAGTGATGAAAGAGAGAAGAGTCGGGGAGTCCTGAAAAAGAAGCATTTAATCCCATTTGCTCCAGTTTCCTCATCTATAAAATGGAAGATACTCCAGTATCTTTGCCAAGAAAACCCCAAATGAGGAGAAAAAGCACAATTTTTTTTATCAGTATTACAGTCGAGACACAAGACCTTGAATACCATTTCCTCCAAAAAACTAAAGCTAAAATATAACACAAAGGATTACAAAAAGGTGAATAGAAGGTGTAAGCAAGTCGCAATTGCTTACTCCTAAGAACAGAAGCAAAAAAAAAAATTATGAGAGAAAAAGAAGAGTCAAGGGACTTCACTAGTACCATTTGTATGCTGGGAGAAATTTTTTAAAAGGTTTCCAGTATCTTGGTAGAACTTTTAGAATATGGACATGAATCACAAGCAGAGGTGGACTGTTTGGAAGGAGCTCCCAAAATGATGAATTCACAGATCCATTTGAACATTTAGTATATTGTAACTACCCATCTGAGAGGGAGAAAAAAGATATCCTTAAATAATAGAGAAATCTACTAAAACATTATATCTAAGAATTAAAACATATTTTTATTAAGAAGCAGTATTTGTGGTAGATTTGGTTTTTATTCCAATTATCCCAATTTAAGGAAATAAAATAAGCTACACTGTTAAGATTGAGAATGTGGCAATCTTGAGGTAGCTATTATTAGAAAATATGATGGGAATTCAGAGAAGCCTGGAAGGATTTGCATGAACTGATGCTGATGGAGATGAGCAGAACCAGAAAAACAGTGTACACCCTAACAGCAACATGGGGGTGATGTTCAACCTTGATGGACTTACTGATTCCATCAGTGCAACTATCAGGGTCAATTTTGGGGTATCTGCGATGGAGAATACCATCTATATCCAGAGAAAGAACTGTGGAGTTTAAACAAAGACCAAAGACCTTTAACTTAGAAAAAAAATTATCTTTTTATGGAATTTTGCTATCTCTTATACTTTATTTTCCTTCCTTAAGGACATGATTTCTCTCTCATCACATTCAACTTAGATCAATATATACCATGGAAACAATGTAAAGACTAACAAACTGCCTTCTGTGGGGGTGGGGGAGGGAAGCAAGATTAGGGGGAAAATTGTAAAACTCAAAATATAAATAAAAATCTTTCTTGAATGACAAAAAAAGAGAAAATATGCTTGATGAGTATTTTTGTAAATGAAGTTGATTAATTTTTCTCCTCTTGATGTCATAATGTGTTTTTTGAGATTTAACTAGAGTTTTGCAGTTTCATTTTATGTTTTCATCACATATGTATTTTTGTATCCAGAAATGTATTTTGAATGAATCAATTATAAAGTTGATTGATAATTTTTTTTTTAAGTTTTTGCAAGGCAATGGGGTTAAGTGGCTTGCCCAAGGCCACACAGCTAGGTAATTATTACGTGGCTAAGGCCAAATTTGAACTCAGGTACTCTCCTGACTCCACTGCGCCACTGATAAAAATTTTTTTTAAAAGGATTAAAACAGGCATTGGCATAGACATGAAAAGGCAAGCTTGGCCTTTGCGATCTTAAAATTCTAGTTTGATAGACAAAACAAATAAAAAAGATAAACAATACCAGGTAACATAAAAGTGAAGAGTAAGTGGAATAGAAAATATATGGAATGTTAGTTAGAAAACATCTTTGGGAGTTGATTAAGTAAATAATATTTGGCCTGGACCTAGGGAGAGGAGGAGACAGAAGAGGAGGGAAGAAAAGTGAATTTAAAAAAAAGGGAGGATGGCACCTGGGACTAAATTAACCCGCACCCCACTTCCCTTCCACCTGCTTAAATTTATTGAGACTTCTAACAAAGGGGCAGAATTATACTGATGCACACACATGACCAAGTGCAGAAAATGAGTAAGGCAAAATTGATGTCTAACCCCCTGACTACGCTTTCAGAAGCAACAGCAAGGGAAAAAAAAACTACAGATATTCAACAGTTATTAACCAATCTATCTATTCTTCTCAATTAGAACTATATTATCCAGATTCTGATACAATTAAATCTAAAGTAGGACCTGGGTCCATGATGCTGGAGGGAGGGATGGTCTGTCACCAAAGGGTATGTGGTTGAAATAAGTCAAATATCCACTCTTTCCACAAAAACCAATCATTGTCTCCAATACAACCACACCTACACTTATCTTGGAACTCTGATTCTGATTCCACCTTTACTACTGAACCCCTTTTAAGTCAGTCTTGGGCCTCCCAGGGTCATTATAATCTAACCACTACCCCAGTACTCATAGAAGCAAGTGTCCTTTGGGAAAATCCTCCCTCCTCTCCCCTTCCTTAACACCCCTAGCATATCCACCCAGTCACCAAGGTTCATAACTAGTGGTATCTTCAACTTCTCATTTTTCCTTACTTTACACATCCAATCAATAGCAGATTTTGTAGTTCTAATTCCACAAAATCATTATATGTTCTTTTTGTTTCCTACTTGTCTCGAGGTCTGTGTTTGTATCTATGAATCAAATGCCTTGGCCTGTTCACTTACCTAAAGTCACAACCCTTTATCATTTTCTTGGTGTTCCATCAAATTATTTTTATTGATCACAATTTTAGAACAGGAATTCTTAGGGGAGTCAGTGGACTTGGATGGGGGAAAGGGGATAGAAATCACATCTATATTTCAATGTGTTGTTCTTGTTCATTAATTTTTGTTCAGTCCAGACTCTTCATGATCCCATTTGGGATTTTCTTGGCAAAGATGTTGCAGTATCTTCTCCAAAAAGACAGCCCCTGCCCTCCAGGAGCTTACATTCTAATGGGAGACTCAATATACAAACAAATGTATTCTGTTAAGTCATAGTGTGACCCCTTTTAGAGTTTTCTTGGAAAAAATACTAGTGATTTGCCATTTCCTTTTCCACCTCATTTACAGAAGAGGAAATTGAAGCAAACTGAGTAAAGTGATTTACCCAATTTATTCACACAGCTAGTAAATGTCTGGAACTAGATTTGAACTCAGGAATCTTCCTTCTTTTTTTCCCTATATTTTGCAAGGCAACGGGATTGTGACTTGCCCAAATTGCATAGCTAAGTAAGTATTAAGTGTCTGAGATCACATTTGAACTCAGGTACTCCTGACTCCAGGGCCAATGCTCTATCTACTGTGCCACCTAACTGCCACAAGATGAATCTTCCTGACTCAAAGCCTGACCTTTCTAATCTGATCTATTTTATTTTATTCATTTCAAAATAATCTGCTTTGTTTTTGTTTTGTTTTTGAATTTCAAAATATTCTGAGAGATCCAGAGGTTTTACCATGTCATCACAGATTCATGACATACACACACATACACACACACACACACACACACACAGAGAAGATTAAGAACCCATACATTAGAGATTATTTGAGTATTAAAAGAAAGTGTACAGTATTTCCCCATATATAAGATACAGTTTAATTTGGGGATCCAAAATGAACTCAAGTTTTATTCATCATGAAATTCATACAATCCCTCATCACTGTCAAAACTCCCATTAGCTACATTACAAGATATATACATCTGTGTTTGATAACTGTCTTAGACGAGGCTCTTACTGCTCCCTTGCCTGTGCTCTGGTCCATAGTTGACCACATGCACTCCCTGGGCAAATCTGGCACATGGACTCATGCTTAGTCCATTCTGTTTCATGTACCTGAAGCACCGGTTGTGGCCTCCTTTGAAATCAGTCACTTCTTTCTGATGAGAAATTCTTCTTGCTCCTGCTGAATCAGCTTAGTGGACCCAGGAATTCCAAGGGCCCTTTGCTCTTCAATTCCTTTTCTAACTCAAGCCATTTTGCTGCCTTGCCTCTCATGGCCTTCTGCCATAGCGTTTTCAGTAGGGTTTCTTCTTCCTGTAGCCAGTTTCAGATTGTTTTCTCAGTCGGTGGTGGACCACATTGAGCAGTGTGATTTCCATTCACTTTTGCAAACTGGATCACTTTGAACTTGAATTCTGTACTGTACTGAAAAAAAAATCTTTTCTGAGCCATTTCTGGGCAGAACGTGGCAAAAACATTACCTAATATAGTAGTAACAAATGAAAAACAATATGCACAAAGACAAGTGCGGATAAAGCAGGAAATGCAAGTAAGAAAATCTGCAACCACTAAAAACCAAGTTTTTAGATCCCAAATTTTTTCGAAAAAGGGAACATCTTACACATAGAGAAATACAATAATTATACTAATATCATATCAGATCAATAACCATGTATCAAAGACGACAACTTCCATTTGATAGCACTCCAGTTCCCAAAGTTCAGTTTTCCACTTTTACTAGGAGAGATTTCTTAATTTTTTTAGTGAGCTGAGAAGAGGCAAATATAGTCAGTTATGCTGATGAGCCCAAGAACTACAGCATGCATAGTATTTCTCCTACATACCATCTCAGAGCAAGTGAAGGCATCAGTTTTACCTTGCTCATTTCTATGACCAGAACAAGTCCAGGTACTGACATCAGAGTGCCTATTTAAGACTAGAACATAGTAATTATCAATTCAGGATTAGAATGAAGTCTTTAAATCTTAACCTTTTTTTGTGAGTATCATGATAGTCTGGTAAAGATTATGGACCCTTTGCATAATATTTTTAAATCAATAAAATAAATGAAATTACAAATTGAATTAAAATAATTTTCCCATCCAGTTTCCCAAAATCTCTTAAATCTGTCCACAAACATAAGAATTGTCAAATACAATTGACCTTAAGTTATATCTTTCTCCCATTGTTCACTGATTCTCTGTCTCTTTCCTCTCACTATATTTTACCTAAATTGAGGTGGGAACCTCTCTCAAGTAGATTGAAAAAAGTGCTTTACTTACTCAGGTAACTTACTGTCATTGGACAAAGAATTTATGAACCAAGTTTCTTACCTCAGTGAACTTATGGGTTTATTATATCCTCAAACAACTATAATAAAATCAATACATAATAAGAGCTAGGAACATAAGCAGGCGAAGTATAAGAAGAGGGAAGAGAAAAGACTTGAGGGATGGGGTAAGAGTATCAAAAAAAGGCTTGGGGATGACATTTGAATTGGGCTTTAATGGTTGAATAAAAACTCAAAAAGTAGGGGCATGAAATTCTACACTTAGGGAGAGTATAAACAAATATATAAAAGTGGGAAATCAGTTTTTCTAAATCTAATCTATTTAGAGGATTTGAGTTTTCAATTTTTTTAAAAATAACCACTCTTCAAATTAGAAGCAAGTCCATTTGACTACACCAGTTAAACATTTGTCTTGAGGAAAAAACTATGCTTAGAACCAGAAAGACTTCAGGGGAGTGAGATCTCATCAATATGAAGATTCTCCCCCAATGATGTAAACCATACACCCCTCATTCTGGCTCCTAAAGATTGACCACAGAGAGATAGTAAACTGGTTCTACTAGGATCTTTTTTTTTTACATTCTCCTATCTCCTGCCATGAGAATGTTCCACCTCCTCAGTTAATCAACAAATATTTAAGCATGAACTATGTGCCCCATATTGTGTTACAGATTGAACATTCAAAGAAGGACAAAAACAGTCCTCAAACTTAAGAAGTTTACATTCTAAAGGAGACAAGGTTTAATTAAACAACTGAGTAGATACAAGATATATACAAAATAGAAAGAAGGGACTCTGGGGGGTGGAAGGCATTAGTAGATGTTTTTGAAAGGTTTCTAAGAATAGATAGTTGTCATGGATCACTGTAAGGTTTTGCAACGTTCTGGGACTTGATGCAAACAAGTTTGGAAACTACTCAATGGAAGCACCTAAAGAACCTTACCATATAAAAGGATTCTGTCTTCCATCTACATCCAGTACAAAAATACCTAATTCTAGGTCTAATTACAGCATACATATAAAATACACCCTATTCCATAAATTCCAGTGGCTCCCTATTAACTCTTAAAATCCTCTTTGGCATTTAAAATTCTTCACAATGTGGCCTTTTCCCTTCCTTTCTAGTCTTACCCTTTTCCACCCTCCAAGTATTCTACAATTCAGTAACACTGATGACCTTGTAATTTCTTCATCAGTAAAATAGGGAAAATAATAGCCCAAGCTTCTGAGGTAGTGATCAAATGAAATAATTGAAAAAATCTTGGTATATAGTATATAAATACTAACCACTATTGTAGCATTACTATTATTTATTGCACACAGCACTCCATCTCCTTCCTTCATACTTCATGGATTTTTCCCCATTCAAATAATATTCTTCATCCTCACCTCTGCCTCCCAGCTTCTCAGAAGGCTCAGCCCAAATCCCTACTACAAGGAGGCCTTTCCTAGCCCACATCACTACTAGACTGGTGCCTTTTCTCTGTGATTACTTTCCTTTTACACTGAATATATATATATATATATATATATATATATATATATGTATATATATATATATATATATATATATATATAAATTTTTTGTATGTTGCCTATCCCATTAGAATTTAAACTCATTGAGTGCAAGGTCCATGTTTTTGTCCTTTTTTATATCCCTAGTACTTATCACAATACACACACACAAAAAAGGCTTAACACAAACACGTTGACTAGTTACAGTGATAGTACTGTTCTGAGGTTTATGAGAAAATGATCATCAAAAATCAGTCATCCTCCATCTCCCTTCTTTTTTACATGGATCATTTGAAGAATTTAGATTGAAGCTAGAACAATTTGTACATGTTATCTCCTTATCTTTTTTTTCTAATTTGATCTTGACCCTTGTTTTAATTAATCATCTGATGGCAAACTGCTGATTCATAAATGACACCCATCTTGATAACTACTATTTTTTTTTACTGCTGAGACAAGTCATCTTCACTTTTTTGGTATTATTTAGTGCTGTTTCCAGTGAATTTCAATTCAAATCTGGAAGAAAACTTTCATAATATCTATGCCTGAAACTTTTGAGTAGCCTCCATGCCCATTATTTCTTTTATTTCCAAACGTAAGCCAAATTTTCCACCTAATGATCACATACAAAAATAAAATTCTCTCTAATGGTCAACATACTAATCATTAGTCTGTGTATTCAGATTGGTCTTTAGATAGCAAAGTATATTTTGCAGATGTCATCACAGAAGCTTTTATAACCTGACAGTGTTGATGGGGGGAGGGGAGGGAGGGGATGCATTAGCAAATGCTAAAGGAAGGCCTCCAGGAATAATTTTGAAATGAATCTTGAAGGATGTCAAGGAAACTTAAGAAATGGAGATGAAAATGAATGGAACAGTGAAGATGAGGGAGTAGTTATACTGTCCCTTTTATACTTCATGCCCCTAGGTCAGCCTTAGAAATATGGGAAGGAAGTTAGAAAGGAAGGAAGAAAGGAAGGAAGGAAGGAAGGAAGAAAGGAAGGAAGGAAGGAAGGGGAAGAGAAGGGGGAGGAAAGGAAAGGGAAGGGAAGGGAAGGGAAGGGAAGGGAAGGGAAGGGAAGGGAAGGGAAGGAGAAGGGGAGGGGAGGGGAGGAGAAGGGGAGGGGAGGGAAGGAGAACCAAACTAGAGGAGGGAGGGAGGGAGGAGCTGTTAGAATTTATGTTCTATTTGGCATAATTCTGATAACCCAGGGCACCATAAGTAATCGGGGGTACCGAGGGGGAGGGGGAGCCCCAGCTCCTGGCCAGAGAAGGCTCCCCTCCGGACACTGTGATGAAAACTGAGTACCATAAAATATCTACGAAAAGTTGATGGTCTTAACCAGGTTAGTATATCAGGTTCTTATATTTGACTAGTATAATGATGAAAGTATTGCAATTACAAGGGAATCCGTTTCTTCTTTAAATCTCCTGACAGTCTAATTGAGGATGTGATTTTCCCAGACTGACGCTACTTTTGCCATGAAGCGCCATCACCCTGCAGCACCACCATGGTTTGGTGTTATTGTAAACACCATTCCTCAGAGTTTTGGGGAGGACAAATGTTATTTACTGGGGTGGGGCAAGGAAAACCGAGAATCTTGCCCGGTTGTACTGAGCTGGATCTTTTTTTACATTCTCCTATCTCCTACCATGAGAATGTTCCACCTCCTCAGTTAATCAACAAATATTTAAGCACATATTGTTACAGATTGAACATTCAAAGAAGGACAAAAACAGTCCTCAAACTTAAGAAGTTTGCATTCTAAAGGAGACAAGGTTTAAACAACTGAGTAGATACAAGATACATACAAAATAGAAAGAAGGGAGGGGGGTGGGGGTGGGGGGTGGGGGAGGCATTAGTAGATGTTTTTGAAAGGTTTCTAAGAATAGATAGTTGTCGTGGATCACCGTAAGGTTTTGTAAGCAGATCCAGCTCAGTACAAGCGGGCTAGATTCTCGGATCTGCTCTGTAACTCTGGAAGGGCGACCTTACCCTGGGGCTCACGAATAAATGTCAGGGGGTTCGGGAACCTGGATGCGAAAAATAAAATGATTTCTACAAAGGTGGTTTCCTTTGTTAACACTGTGCGTTTTATCTGTGCATTTTAAAACTGCCATGTGAGGAGGGATCCATAGGCGCCAGCGCTGGCAGATCTCGCAGGCCCTCCAGGCCCCTCCAGCCGGTCCCTGCGCCGAGCCCGGCCCGGCCGGCCCCGTTTGCCCGGGGGAAGCTTTCCGCAGAGGGCCCGGGAGACGCACAGCCCCCGCTCGCAACCCCGGGGACCCGCGGGGCCCAGGGAGCTCAGGCGCCTTTCTCGGCGTTCCGGGCGGAAATGACGACAGCCGGGGGGGGAGGGTGAAAGGCGGGAGGGGAAGGCGAGGGGAGCGTCTGGGGGCGGGGCGGCGCGGCGGCCCGGTTTCCGGCTGGCTGTCGCGCTCTCTCTCTCCGGCCGCGGCTGCTCTAGCCCACAGCCGCTTCCTCCATCCTGGTATTTTTTGGAGCCTCCATCCTGGTTCTTCCAAAGTGCCCGGACCCAAAACAGGAAGTAAGTGCGATGGAACCTTCAGGTCCCAACCGCCGGCGGGGCCCCTCCGCTCCGCCCCGCGCAGCGCCGCGCAGCTCGGTCCGCCCGGCCCCCTTCTGCCCTCAGCGCTCCGGCGCCCCCTGGCCCCGCGGCCCCCGAGCTGGGCCGGCCGGAGGAGGCTCCCCTCCACCCAGCCCGCCCCTCCCCTCCCTCCACGGCCCTCCCCTCTGCCCGCGGCCGGGGCCGGGCCCTCCCTCCCCGGGCTGGGGCTGCGGGCACGGGAAGCGGGCGGAGGCGGAAAATGGCGGCGGCTCGCTCCGATGGAGTCCAAATGGCGCCGGGACCCCCGGGGGGGTGCGCCCCCTCGCCCTCCCCCGCTCCCGCCTTTTGCCGAGGCCTCGAGGCCGCCGGCGTCCGTTTAACCGGTGCCGCCCCCTCCCGAGCGGGCCGGGCCGGGGGTGGGAGGCGGCCAGGCCCCGCTTCATTCCTACTTGCGGGGGGTTGGGGTCCTCCTGGCCCCGGGCTGTTCCCCGAAGTGCGCGTCGCGGCCGGCCTCGAGCTAGGAGGTTTGACCCCCTTTAAATGCAAGATGGTTCCAGAACGGTCCCTCCTGCGGGGGGGGGGGGGGGCGGACCTCGCCGCCCCTCCTCCCCGTGCCCCCTGCGGGGCAGAGGAGGAGGAGGAGGAGGAGGCCGGGAGGAAGGTGAGCCCGGGGCCCCGCCGCTCTGCCAACGCGACGGAGCTGTTGGCCTTTCGGGCTTTTTTTTTTAAAGTTCATTGAAATCGCCACTTGTTGATAGTCGCCGTTCATTAAAAAATGAGCAGAGATTGCCACGCGAAGCAGCCGGCCTTTGGAGCCGGGAGCGATGGCATGGTTGCTAGCGTCGCCCCCTGCCTGGGGCGGCGGAGCCCAGCCTGGCTCTGGCATTGCAAATGATGAGTTTGCCCCCCGGGTTGCTGCTGCCTAGGTTCCGCGGGGCCCTGGGCACGGGGCCCCTGCCAAATGGAGTTCAGACCCCACCGAAGTGCCGGCGGGCTCGGTCCCAAACAGATAAGGGGGGAATTAATTTGTTTCTGTTTCATCTCCTATCGGTCGGAAATGTGAGTGTTTCGGGTAACATAAATTGCCACTAAATTTGGTGGGCTTTTTTTAAATTTAATGATCGTCTTTGTTTCGCAAATTAACTAGCTATAGTTGATGTTACCATACTTGTCATAGAATACCTGAGTCACTATCCATAGTGCTTGTATTTCTGTTATCTTGAGATAGCCATACAATATTGAAAAAAATGTTTATCTTTGCTGTTGAACTGAGTTTTTCTTTGTTGTTTAGACTACTCGTTTTTGAATGACTTGGTTTTTTTGCAAGGCAATGGGGTTAAGTGGCTTGCCCAAGGCCACACAGCTAGATGATTATTAAGTGTCTGAGGGCGGATTTGAACTCAGGTGCTCCTGACTCCAGGGCTGGTGCTCTATCCACTGTGCCACTTAGCTGCCCCTTAGACTATTCATTTTTGAATGATTTTTTTAATTTGTTTTTTGCAAGGTAATGGGGTTAAGTGACTTGGCCAAAGTCACACAGCTAGGTCTGAAGCCAAATTTGAGCTGGGGTCCTCCTGACTCCAGGGCAGCCACCTATCTGCCCCGTTGTCTGACTTTTAATGACCCCAATTTGGTGCTTTTCTTGGCAAAGAAGTGTTTTATTATTTCCTTCTCCGGCTCATTTTACAGCTGAGAAAACTGAGGCAAACAGTTAAATGGCTTGTTCTGGGTCACACAGCTAGTATCTGGGTTGGGATTTGAACTTGGACTAACTCCAGGTCTGGGGTTTCTTCCATGCACAATTCCACCTAGCTGGGCTAATTTTAAATTCAGCATTTTGTTAACTGTGTTTTCACCAAAGATCTTCACTGCCCTCCCTATTGCCTTACTAAAGTTCATATTGAAGCTTCTGTAATCTGCTATTTGTCATCTGGCTAATGATATCTTTGGAAGTAGGACCTAGGTCTTTTAATTCATTGGATTTCTGCTTTTAAAGAATTTGACAGAAAATTGTGATAAAATATTTGCAATTTATAAAAAATTCCATATCAGTGGGCCTATGGGGAAAAAAAGTTTAGAGGACTCGAAGATAAATTAATACTTAATAACTTATAATTGCTTTGGATTAGAGGAATGGGAACTGAAAAGTTTTGTTTTGGGTTGGTTTGGGGGTTTTGTTTTTTTGTGAGATTAATTTTAAATGGTTAAAAATTTAATGACTATTTTGTTGTTTTTGCTTAGAAAGGTGACATACCATGACTGAATGAAACATCAAAATCTGACACGTACTTCATTACTAAATTTATTATTTAACATCCTAGCAGAATATTTTTTTGAAATCATTGTTGTTAAGATATACTACTTCTTTATGAAACTCAGCCTTATCTAATCTTTGTGTACATTAAGTGGTAGGAAAAAATTATGATGGTTCTCACTCTATCCATCCTCCAAACCTTTGTATCTAGAGGATGCCAAAGTTTCTTTGCCTAAGAAATATATTTATTTTTAAAAATGCAATTTCCTGATAATCTTAGCAGAAGATTATGAGTGATAGATTTTTCATTGAAGGTATACTTAAGGTACCTAGAATAGTGACTTGAAAATGGACACTAAAAAGTTTGAATAAATGATATTTTAAATAAAATCTAGCATTATTTACATTTAGAGGTATTTGAGTCAGGTTGGAACTGAATTTAAAAATTCAAAAATAGTTAAAATTCAAAATTTTAACAATTTATTGGCCTATTGTAGTTTGAAGGTTTGACTCCAATTTGGCAGATTATTTTAATAAGGCCTTTAGACATGCCTGTTCATTTCTTCTCTTATAGGGAACAATTACAGAGAGACGTGAAAAAGATCTGGCAGAGAATTTGGATTTTTATGTGTCTTGTTTTATTCATAATTAGGGATAACTTTCTTAGAAATATGCTCATGTAAGATTTCTTTTTGGAATAAAACTTGATCATTTCTGATAATTAATTATTGATTTCATTTAAAGTTGATCTTTTATTGAATATTTTGCCTTATAAAAATAACATTATCAAAATGTTTAGCCAGAGTTGGATACCGAAAACATTCCTGAAAAGGATGATGAATCAGAGCTTGACAGTCTGCTGCATAGTTGCTAAAAGGCTCTGGAATGACTTCAAGACAGGAATTGAGCACATCTGTCCAGGCTACTGCCTTCTGAGTGCAAGGAGGATGGAGATGGCTGAACTTGAGAAGCTCCCAGTGGGCTGTGATTTTTTTTGTAAAGGTTTTTCTTTTTAGTCTGTGCCTATGGTTGCATTAGTGTAAAGAATTCCCAGTATAGAAAAAAAATAAGGAGAAAATTGGGGCACAACTTGCAGAGAAGTTTATAGAAAAGAAAGTCAAACAGAATTTGAACTCATCATAGGATCATAGATTTAGAGTCAGAATTGTAAAGGCAATTAAGTTTAATCCTTTTAATCCTTTTACAGATGAAACAGACTCAGGTTAAATAGTTTGACCAGGGTCACAAAGCTAATATAGCAGAACTGGAACTTGGAGCTTACTGAAGTACGGTAAATTGAAGATATATACAAGCTCCTAAAGAGGCATCTTGATTACTACAATTTAGAGTAAACTTGAACTTAAAGATGCTTTGCATCCTATATAAAATTAGCAGTTTGGATGCTAACCTGGAACCTCTGAAGCTCAAAATTTTTAATAGTAGCCTTACAATTTCCAATTTTTGCAGAAACAGTATAGTGATTCTAGTAAAATCTTGGTTAGATTGGAAGCTAGCCTAACTTTTAAATAATAGATGGCACCTTGTTAAGCCTGTTGGTAAGCACTTGAGTAGCATAGTATTACATTACACAGAGCCCTGAAGTAAAAGGATTAGATTGTGAATAATCATGTTGTGCTACACTTGGCCTTAATGATGTCTAAAATGAATATTCTGAAAACCATCCAATGTTTTGCTTAGAGACTTTCTTAGATGAAAAGGAGGGTTCTACAAAGCTTTTGTAGTCAGAGAACTTTGGTTGAGATATCAGTCCTCTTGGTTTCATCACCTGTACAATGAGGGGATGGACTGCCTTCAGACAGTTTTCTACAGTCCCTTCCACCTCCAAATTTAACGTGTGATATTAGGTAATGGTTCATCAAGTACCTAGATAGCATCCAAGGTAGACCAACTTAGTCTTTTCTGATATACAATATAGTTTATTTTATTGGGTCTTATGCAAGTACTTTATGTAGCAAATTATTCTACCAAGATAATATGACTAGGAACTTCTTTATGTGGAATAGTTGTAAAAGTAGAATCCATAAGTAGTTAATTTGCCTAGAGTTGTCATTGAACAGGGACTGTTTGCATTAACAACGAACCTAGAGTAATAAGATTCTTTTTATGGAAAGATACAGCAGATGGCAAGATGAAGCAATGTTTTTTACTGAACTTCACTGTTTGGTACCTACTATTCCAAATCTATACTATGTGAAGTTCTGGATGCTACATTTTAGGGTGGACATCTAGTAGAAAGCAATAAGCAGAGGGGCAACCAGCATCATGTAAGACTAATCACCATACTCTGGGAAGATCTTACAAAATTACTGAGTTTGTTTAAGAGAAGACTTCACAAATTCATGGTATCACTCTTCAAAAGACTAGAAGGGGGGCAGCTAGGTGGCACAGTGGATAGAGCACCGGCCCTGGAGTCAGGAGGACCTGAGTTCAAATGTGACCTCAGACAATAGTTACCTAGCTGTGTGGCCTTGGCCAAGCCACTTAACCCCATTGCCTTGCAAAATAAAGTCAAAAGACTAGAAGGGTTTTTGTTTTTTAATATGGAAGAGCAGTTAATTTGTTTCATTTGATCTGATAGGATAGAACTAAGGCAGAAAAACAGATTTAGACTTTAAGAAGTTTTTAAGTCATTAAAGATATTCAAAGTGAAGCAAACTACGTCTGAGGCAGAATTATTGGATACTCGATCAGGTAGGGACTGAACTTGAAGTTTGCTTGCTGTGGTCCCCAAAACCACCTGTTGGCTCGATATTATGGTATTCTTAAACTCTTTAAGTGTATAATCCAAAGCTCCCAAAGTTTTGACCCATCCTACCCATCCTTATCTCTTCACAATGATATTCCAACTATATTAGCCATCTCATCACCTTCAAAAAGGCCATATTTTTGAAAATCCTTTCTTGAAGGCAATAATTATGTTGTAATCATCTTTAGATCCCTAACAAGGACTTTATACCTAGTAGATGTTCAATTCTAGATAAATCTAGAATTCTAGGTAATAATCTTTTATGATCTTCTATTGACCTGGAATACTTTTTCCTTTTCCCTCATGTTGACTTAAGTCCTTCAAATCCCCACTTTAAGAGAACTTTTCAGACTCAACTACTTTTAAAAATCTCTCTCAGAAACTATTTACTATTATCCTGTTTTCCGGACTGTTAGGATAATTTCTTAATCTCTGTGGCCTCGAGCCTTAATTGCACACATTTTGCACACAAGCCTTATTGTACACCACAAAACATTCCTGAGGCTCAGGGCTTTCAATAAACTTTAAAAATATTGTCTCTGGTTTATTCCTACACTGTTGTTTGTATTTTTCTCAACCCCTTCCTCCCTTTCCCCCTGCACAAACCTTTCTGTTGTTTATATATAATACATGATAGTCAACTCATTTCTCTGAGTCTTTGCACACACTGTTCCCTGTACCTTCTGTGTAATTCTACCTCTACCCCTTAAAATCCATCACTTACTTCAGAACTCTGATCAGATGCCACTTACAATTCGCTTTCCTCAGCTTCTAATGCTCTTCCCCCCAAATAAAATTGCTAATGTATTTGTGTGTTGGCTCCCCAAGGAGAATGTAAGTTCCTTGAGGACAGGAAGTTTCAGTTTCATTTTCGTTTTCTGTCCCCAGCACTGACCACAGTGCCTGGTCCAGAGTGGATAATAAAATGCCTGCTGTGTGGGGAATTGAAATCCTAACCCAAAAGGACTACTCAGAGTCCTCTCAAAGTGGCAGCAAAGAGTTAAAATTTAATTCGGTGCTTGCAAGAAGCAGGGCAGTTCCTAACTCTCTCTGAGAGAGTGCACAGGAAAAGCCAAATTACAGAAGCTGAAGCAAAAACCACAAACCCCATTCCCCTCCTTTTTTCTGCTGATCCTTACAACAATTGGTCAGACTTGATGGTCCAAGAGAATGGGGGGTTTGCCTGTCTTTGTTTACACCTTTATTTGGTTAGGGTGACACAATTTTTCTAGCTGGAGATCTGGGTTCTCATGCTCACCTCTTGAGAAATAGAAACTGAGGCCTAATTTAGCACTATGTTTCTGAAAAGTCAGCATTTTTTTGCCCCTCGCACTGCTGAGTACCGATTTGAGTCTTTCATTCACTTTTGTACCTGAATAACAACACAAGGCAAAACTTAATTGATTTGTGTATGTTAATTCCCCATATGAGGGATCTTATATGATAACAGCAGTCTTTGGCACATAAAGTGAGTCAGCAGGAAGAATAAATGTATTTTGGGACTTGGAATTTAGCATTGGCTTATACACTTGCAGGTTCATTACCTGAGTACAGGTTTAACTTAATGGACAGTGTGTTTGTGTGTGTGTGTGTGTGTGTGTGTGTGTGTGTGTGTGTGTATGTTAAATTGAACCTTATAACCTTGGCTGTCTTCGAGTAAATACAAACTGATAAAATCTGACTAGTGCTACTAGTAGTAGCTACTAATGTTAGTGTAATGCCATTGTTATTGAAATCTAGTTTAGACCCCCCCCAAAAAAAATAATTGCTTTATGATCAAGCCTATGTTTCATTGTTTTAGTGTCATTATTTTGCAATAAAAATTTTTTAATGTTTGCCATGTATGCTGTATTTTATTTTAAAATATTATCACTTCCTTGGTTCTTATAATTTTAAAAATTCGAAACATTTTCAATTGCAAAATATTGAGTTAGTACACAAAATCTTGCTTCCCAGAATTCCCAGTTGCTATACACTTGGATAATGAAAACATTTGTAATAAAAACTACCAATAGTCACAGATTAAAAATTTAGATGTTTTTGAGATGATTTTCTATTCAGTACCAAATTTGTGCCAGTGGTATACTAGAATCTTAAAGAATAAGTAATCTTATGGGCTAGCATAAAAAAAAAATCAGCACAATAAATGATTCTGTGTTGACATTTAATGATTGACCTATTATGAATTTTTGAAATCTAGATGTTTGAAACTGTTTAATCAGTAATTTTCCCCCCAAACATTCGTCTTACACTTACAAGACTTAATTTGTATTAATCAAAGTTGTCTTGCCATACTGACCTATCTTTTGTTTATCCATTTTAAGTTCTACCAAAACACCAACATATAAATTTGTCAATTATGATGAATTCACTTCCTCCCCCACCATTTTTCCCTCTGCAAGTAGTAGTAGTTCTGAGTCCATTTGGATTGGTTTGGTTTAGGGGTTTTTTGGCAAAGATATTAGAATAATTAGCTATTTCCTTTTCCAGCTTATTTTATAGATGAAAAAACTGGCATACAGGGTTAAGTGACTTGCCCAGCTAGAGAGCAACACTTGATTCCCTATTTCTTAGCCTGGGGCTCTCCACTATGCCACCTCACTGCCTTAGCTAGATAGACTGGGAAAATAGCTGAGACCTTTTTTTTATTTTTATTTTTTTCAAGGCAATAGAGTTAAGTGGCTTGCCCAAGGTCATACAGCTAGGTAATTAAGTGTTTGAGGCCGGATTTGAACTCAGATCCTCCTGACTCCAGAGCTGGTGCTCTATCTACTGCACCACCTAGCTGCTTCAGAGACCTTATTAATATTCAGGCTATGCCTTTAGATTTCCCATGCCTGTGGTAAATGGAATTTTTATTTTTCTACACAGAGATGGCTAATGGAGCTTTAAGGGCTGCAAAACTCTTCATATTTTCTTGAGACATCAATCCTGTGATAAAGATACTCTTCATATCTATTCTGTTCTATCAGTTAAACAAAGATAGAGGTTTAGTTAACTTACCCTGGGTCATAAAGTTAAGGAGTGTCAGAGTCTGAATCCCAAGTAGAAAGGAATAAATGGCCTGATAACTAGGAAGACTAAAGCTGTAAGTCCCATTGGGATACTGACTGATGCTGTGCCCTGGGGCAGATTAGTTACCAGTCAAACTCAAATGGCAACTAGATAGTACAGTGAGGAAGACCTGAGTTCAAATCCAGATTCAGTCCATACTAGCTTTATGACCTTGGGCAAGTCAGTTAACCCTGATTGCCTCACATTCAGGACTATCTCCAGTCTATCTGATTCCTATCTGGCCACTGAACCATTTACTCCAGAGATGGCCTTAGATTGACTTAGAAAGCCATAAATTAACATTATCCTTATTGTGTTTTTATTTTGTTTGCTTTTCCCTATTACATTTTAATCTGGCTCATCACAATGGAATTTGACTCCTTTTCTGGGTTACTTTCTGTGACCAAAGTTGCAGTAGAGCTAGAGATCTGCTTTTGTAGAGGTAGTCTCCTTACCCTACATTCCCTATTCTAAAGAAGACACAAGAATTGTCCCAAGCTTCCCACCAATGGGGGGGGGACCTTATTCCTTCTTTTATCAGCTAGAGACTTGACCTGAAGTCAAGAAACACCTCAGGTCACTTAACTTCTGTTTGCCTCTGTCTTCTCTGGACCCAGATGATTCCTGACTTAGCTCAGCACCCCCTCGCTTAAACCCAATTCAGTGTCATGTCATCTCATCACCTTCCTGATGTCCTGGTCCTCTGAGAACAAAGGACGAACGAACACCACCTACAAAACAGATCACAGCATCTGCTTTGCAGGGTTATTGTGAGGAGAAAATGAGGTGTTGTTTGTATGAAACCTGGTGCATGGGTGGTGTTGAAAAAATGTTTGTTCCCTCCCCTCGCTCTACCCTCTTTTGAGATCAGAGGGATAAATGTTTTAAATGAGAACTTAACAAAAAACTAAGAAGTGCAGACAGTCAACTGAAAGGATTTGAACTAGAAACTTCTAACAGATGAAGAAGCATGTAAGGATGGAGCAGTAAGTGTTTTATGAACTTAAAAAAAATTGAGCACTCAACTCTGAAAAAGATTTTTTTAAAGGGACCTACCTTCAGTGCTCTCAGGTTCTTTGCCTTCAATGGGAAATTTTGTTGATAGTTTTGGCCTCATTTCAGTAGCCTCCTAATTGATATACCTTCCAGTCTCTTACTGCTGCCAAAATAGCCCACCAGTAGAGCCTTCCTCCCCCTCAATTAAAAATACCAGTTGTTTCCAGTTGCTTCTAAGATCAAATACTATGTTTTCAGCCTGGCACTTAAAGCTGTCTACTTTTTTCATTGATTCCAGCCAACCTGGCCAACTAGCTATTTGCTAAACTTAACATTTCAGGTCCATCTTTGAGCTTTCAACATAGACTGTCCCTCTCACTAGAAAGTCCTCACCTAGCCTTTCATGGTCCCAGTTCATAGTCTCCTCTTTAAATTCCTTTACGTGCGTAGTTGTATCTTGTCTAATTTGCTTATTGCTCTTTCACCTAAACTATCATAAAAAAATCAAGTTTCGGGGTGGCTAGGTGGTATAGTGGATAAAGCACTGGTCCTGGAGTCAGGAGTACCTGGGTTCAAATTTGGTCTCAGACATTTAATAATTACCTAGCTGTGTGGCCTTGGGCAAGCCACTTAATCCCGTTTGCCTTGCAAAAGACCTAAAATAAAAATAAATAGTTTCTCAGTTGGATAGGTCAACATGTCACATTTGTAAGTTTTTCTCCTGTTACATTTTTCAAAGAAATTATTGGAATTATGGTTTTAATTCATTTATTTATGGTTATTTATTTAAAACATTTACCACATGATAAAACATAAGAGAAAACTCATAGGTGGCATCTGCTTTCATAAACATTAATAAGTTAAATTTTTGGTTCATTCTGTCATTATAGAACAAATTACCAGGAGGTTTTTGGATGGGTGGATTTTCAATGTTTCCTGTGATGTTATATGGTTAATTATTAAAAAGACAACTCTAAAAATCCACACTGCAGAGAAAGCGCTTAGGTAGAGTTGGTAGGCATTACATCATGTAGAATTGCATATACTGATAAAACCACAGGTCCAATCCTTATCCGTCTTAGGGAACGCTATGATTTTAGAATTAGAGTTACAAATAATAAAGAAAGGCAGTGGAACATGTACACCTTTGTGCATATTTGTTGTCTTCTCCATTTGATAATGAGCTTCTTGAAGGCAGGAACTTTCATTTGCCTATCTTGCATTTAGCACCAGTGATTACCCATGTAGTTTGACTGAGTATATGGTTAGTGTATTAAAGAAGCACCCAGGGTAAGTTAAATAGTTAATACTGGAATGGCAACAGCTAACTAACGCTCCCATCTATGTGTCTTTCTATTAAACCTTATAAATTATTAAACTTGAACATAATTGAGCCTGATTGTATAATCCTGTTATTCCTAGAATGGTCCAGAAATAGAAACATGGAGGAAACTCAATCTGGTTAACATGAAGGTAATGCTACTGGCAAAGACAAAGCACCTTGAATCTGTGGCAAGGGCAATAACTGTTTCATCTTTTGACTAGGTAAGTTTGGAGTAAGAATGCAACATGACCCTCCCCGATCCTGTTGTTTTAGTCATGCTAGAACCATTCCCATCATCTACTTTTAATATGGGATTTATATATTTACTATACTCAGCACATTAAATATTACACAGACATATATTAGTCACAAAGTGTGTTCAGTGCCCATGCTAAGGACCTATCCCTTTGTATGAAAATAATTTTTACAGCAAAATATTAACCAAACCCTTAAAAGTATGTATTATGACTGCAATTGCCTGAATATTTGAAGATTTAACTTAATATCTCTTTTGCTTTCAGCCCCTCTTGTTCAATCTTTTCAAATGCATAGCACTTTCTGACCTTAGTAAGTATAACATAGTAAACACAATTTAATATTTCATTATTGATTCAAGGTCTTATCAGATCTCAGTATCATTATTCAGAACAAATTTTCATGTAAAATGCTGAAGGTGTAGATGGAGGAAAGGGTATTCAATCTTTTATATCTAAATATCAAATATCCAAATATCTCTTGATGACTTAATAACTAAGTAATTTTTTAGGTGTAACACCTGCAAAATAATCTCTTAGTGTTTAAGGGATAAAGAATTGTAAAGAGATTAACCAGATAACATAGCAAAAGGAAATTCCAATTCCATAAAAGTAATATACTAATCTTTACCCTTAGAATTGGCTTAGTTTTCTTTCCTTTGTTATTCTTTTTCTTTCTCAAGTCATTTTCTCTGTTTCTCCCTCAGAGGATAAGAGGTGTACAACTGTAATGTATACCATCATTATTTAGTCTAACTTCTTCATCTTTGAGAGATGAGAAAACTGAGGATGGAGACAGGTGAAATAACATATCAGAGATTCATCTCCTAAGTGGCAGAGCTGGGATATGAATCCAGGTCTGCTCCACTTCACATTCTTTCCACTAATATCTAACTACCTCTTCCTTTCTCCTTTTTTCTTTTTTTTCTTACTACTCTCTAATTGAATATGTAATTGCTATGAAAGACATTTTAAAAATATTTCTTGAATTTACTGGTTTTCTCCTCTGAAATTCAACTGTGATGCCTGATCATATGGAATTGGAATAGATTCTCAAATGTTGTTAGTGAATTCTAAACTTCTAAGATGGGAAAGTCTTCTTTTATGAGACAGGCAGCATCCTGTGGTCTAAGGACTAAACCTAGCTAAGTTTGGAAAGGCATTTTCACCAGAGGATTAGTCACCATATGGTGAAATTTTTTAGCCACCAGAAAAAGATGTCTGATGAGATCTTTAGAAGCATTATCTCTGTCTTTGGGGATATACCCTCTGGATTGAAATCACGGATTTTTGAGGTAATGAAGTATCAATTAAGTTTTGCTTTTTAACGTAATTTAAAAACCAAATGAGCTTGGTTTTTCATATGCCTGTCTTCTCTCCCTCCCCAAATTCACTTATAACTTAAAACAATTTTTTCTCTTCTGTGTAAAATTCTTCCTTCCCTTCCATAGTTATTGGCCTCAAATTTAGAGATAACCTAAAAATTAATATTTAAACTCATTTCCATTATCAGTTTAGCTTGCAAGAGGGTTGTCAAATTAATTAAATATTCTAGCTAGTTTTTATTAATTGATCACAAATATAAGCCCTTGTCATAGAAGTAATTAATATTTTTTCTATTTTACCAATGGTAGTTTTACCTTGGTAGTTCCATAGAAACATGAATGAATGAATGTTTTATAGTATAATTATACCAATTCTCTGATTTAGTAGTAGGATCTAAAGATAGCATAGAGTATCCATAGGTAATTTAGAAAAGCAAGAGTTAACAATTAAGACTTACATGCCTTTGGAGTGGCGAGGTGGTGCAGTGGATAGAGCACCAGCCCTGCAGTCAGGAGGACCTGAGTTCAAATCTCACCTCCGACACGTAATAATAATAATGTGTGACCTTGGACAAGTCATTCAACCCCATTGCCTTAAATTTAAAAATTTAAAATAAAGGACTGATTATTGTCTGTTTGGGGAAAAGGCATTATCCTAAGATGAAGATCCTGAGAATTAGAAAGTACATCCCATCTAGAGCTAAAACTAGGGACTAAACTTGAGGTTTAGTCTGACAATACAGGTGGGAAACTTCTCTATAATTTGCAGTCTTAAAGAATGGCCTGTGGGGGCAGCTAGGTGGTGTAGTGGATAAAGCACCAGCCTTGGAGTCAGGAGTACCTGGGTTCAAATCCAGTCTCAGACACTTAATAATTACCTAGCTGTGTGGCCTTGGGCAAGCCACTTAACTCCATTTGCCTTGCAAAAAACCTAAAAAAAAAAAAAGGAATGGCCTGTGGGGCAGCTCGGTAGTGCAGTGGATACAGCACCACCCCTGGAGTCAGGAGTACCTGAGTTCAAATGTGGCCTCAGACACTTAATAACCACCTAGCTGTGTGACCTTGGGCAAGTCACTTAACCCCATTGCCTTAAATAAATAAACAAAATTTAAAAAGAAAAAGAATGCCCTGCCCTTCTGAAAGGTGGAACCATTGACCCAGAGATGTATGGGGAGAATGTGAGTTTTTAACTTGAGGTCTTGCTCTCCTCACTGGGAACAGTGTCTTAGACATAAGAGGTGCTGAGTAATACTTCTTGATTGAGGAGGACTTGACAGAGAACATATCTTTTACAATAAGTGGTGCAGATTATACTTGAAGCACATGAATTGGATTTGAATGATTTGTGCCAAGTTTCCAGCCTCATTTTTTTCCTCCAGAGCCATCTGGGTCTAGTGGCCAGATAGGAATCAGGAGGTCTGGAGACGGCCCTGGATGTGAGGCAATCAGGGTTAAGTGATTGCCCAAGGTCATACAACTAGTAAAAGTCAAGTGACTGAGGCTTGGATTCGAATTGCTATCCTCCTGACTCCAAGTCTTAAGAAGATTCTATTCACTCTGCCACCTAGCTGCCCTTATTTGATTGCTTTAAAGTTTTAGTATCTACATGATAGAATGATCCAAATGGTTTTCTAGGACAGATTCCAGCCCAACCCCTGCCTTCTACCTGATACTAAATGTTGGCACTTGGCCAAGTTTGCTTCTTTAAGAATTAAAGTAGAGCAATAGATCAAAGAGGTTTTGTTTTTAATGGATCATAAGCTCACTCTAAGTAAACACTGAGCAGCTGGAAAAAAAATATATATATATATTTTTTTTTTTTTTGCCCAGAGATGTGATTTCTTCTGCAATTGGGATTCCTAGTGAGGAATGGGCTACTGTGCTGATGCAGATTGGCAGCAGTTCTAGAATTTACAGTCTTAAGAGAGTTGCCCTCATCAGAGGTGTCAAAACACATGGATGGCAGGCCTCTAAGTTCCTTCAAAACTCCCAAATCTGTCCCTAAGCAGAGTAAAATGTAATTAGAGATTATTTAACAAAACAAATAAAAATGAATAATATTATATTTTAAAACTAAGTCAGTTTTTTTGCCTCCAGGGATCATTATTATGGATTAGTAGTCTCCATTTCTATTTGAGTTTGACATCACTGACCTAGAACACCAAGAAGTCAAATGATTTGCTCATATTCACACAGCCAGTGTGTATTAAAGACAGTATTTGAATACAGGTCTTTATTTCTGAGGCTAGCTCTCTGTCAACTATGTCATGCTGCTATTTTTGCCTCTCTTAAATAATTTTAGGATAAATTAATAGAAGCATAGTATTCTATAATTCTGCAGTTTTCTGCACTAGGCCAATCCTTTTTGAAGTTTTGTCTTCAGTCAAAGGATATTGACAGGCTGAATGATGGCCAGGTTGGTGAGAAGACTAGAATGTACTATTCGAGGACTATTTGAGGAATTTAAGCTATTTTGCCTAAAGAAGAGAAGACTTAAGGAAAATTGGAAAGCTGCTTTCCAGGGAGAATAGAATTGTTCTGTTTAGCAAAAGCAGAAATAATAGGTAGAAGTTGAGGAGGAGTAAATTTTTAGATTCTTGGAAGGAAAAATTTCAAACATTTAAAGTTTTAGAAAAGTGAAATGAATTGCTTTAAGAGATGTTGCGCTCCCCTTCACTTAAAGTCTTCAAGGGTTGGGTACCAGTTACCAAAAATTATTATAGAAAGGATTCCCATTCAGATATAGGATTAGATATCCTTAAGTCTCTTCACTCTCCTAGTATCTGCAAAAATGCAGTATAACTGTGAGGGTTATATGTGAATTAACAGATGACCCCAGAGTATTTGTAAAATGCAAGGAGCATTTTATAAAGGAAAGCCTCTTAAATTTAGTCTTAGCCAACTAGGTGCTGATAGGAGTCCATCATTTAGAACCCAGGAGAATAAATGCCTATCTGGCATTATCAAGTGGAAACTTTCTTTTCTGAAACCCAACCTGCAGTTGTAGTTTTTTATAAGAAACATAGACTGTTAACAAAATCTCTCAAACATAAGACACTTTTTTGTTTTGTCACATTTTTGTCTAGAGTGTACCCTAAAAAGTTTTAATCTGGTGCCTATTCTTGCGCAGATTTGAGTATGAGCACAGTTGAAGAGGAGTCTGACACAGTGACAGTAGAAACTGTGAACTCTGTGACTTTGACCCAGGACACAGAAGGGAATCTTATTCTTCATTGCCCTCAGAATGGTATGTAGAATTTACTGATACTGATTATTTCTAAATAATAATTAATCTCTAAATTTGTGAGGTCCATGTCACCTTGGTACTAAGGTATCCAGGCAGAAATAGAAACAAAGGTCTTCACATGGTGAAACTTGATTTTGTGGGTCTTTTTGCAGTTTATGACTTTTATATTACCACTTTAACTCAGAAGTTGACTCTTTAGTCATGATGACAAAACAATTATTCATACTTTTTGTTGTCATGTATTTCAATGGCAATAGTATAATTTGTATATAGGGATGTTCTAAAAGTATTAGTGTACTCTTAAAGCTTAAAACTGCACTAAAACTTTTAGAATAAATACTATATATTGGAAATTTAACAAATAAGGTGAGATTCTCCCCAATTTCTAACTTATAACATAGATTTCCTTTTTAAACCTTTGAAGGAATTTTAGAAGGATTTAATCTGCTTGTTTGTAATACATTGAGATACTCCAACATTTCCACTATTGTCTATGAAATCTTAAGTAAATCCTTTGCCAGAATGTCCCAAACTGGAATTCTTTGAAGTAGCACTTTTGTTAATATGTTTCCCTTGATCGGCAGATGGACATTGATGGCATAGAGATAGCTATTGTCCTTTTCATTCACCCTGGATTTGGAGAACTTAGGCACATGGATAAGGAAGATGCTATCTAATCTTCTTTGTCTTGAGTTTTAGTTTTCATTTTTGATCCTTGAGTTTAGTCTTTTCCTGAACTTTTTTTATTAGAGACTGATGAAATAGACTCAGAAGATAGTACTGAACCTCCAAATAAGAGATTCTGTTTGTCCTCTGAGGATGATCAGAGTATTGACGATTCTACACCCTGCATATCAGTTGTTGCACTTCCACGTAAGTTCCTTCAAGTTAGGGGTACTATATTCTTTCATTTATTAAAAATGTAAACTTTAGGAATTCATGTGTACACTAGAGCAACGTTTCTAGTCAAGTCTAAGTTGTGTTTATTTCTACTTATTCTGACATGGTCCTTAAACTAATTTATATGAATTATGTTCAACCACTGTTTCACCATTGTTTTCATGGTAGCTAGAATTAGCCATTTTTGTTATGGATGGCCTAGTTCTGGAAATTGGTTATTCTAACTTTTCATCTCTTGAAGTTTCAGAAAATGATCAGAGCTTTGAGGTGACTATGACGGCTACCACAGAGGTAGCAGATGATGAGATTACTGAAGGAACAGTGACCCAGATCCAGGTATGATAAACATTCCAACTTGGCTCAGAATGGATTGGCTAAATGCTTTTGTCAGTTTTGATCTAAGTTTCATTATTAACATCATTTATTTGAAGAGAAACTACTGAATTTTTATCTTAATTTCTGGGGTGAGATACATGAGTGAAGAGTTGAAAAGAAACCAGGTAAGAGACTTGGAAGGAACAATTGGAAAGGAGAACCAGATAAGAACAGTGTCACTGAAGCTAAGGGAGGAGAAAGTATCAAGAACGAGGTAGTAATCAAACAATGAAAAAGTATCAGAAATTGAAAACTGAGAAAAAGTCATTAGATTGGTATTTAATAAGTCCTTGACCACATTAGAGATAGTGGTTTAATTTAGTAATAGAAACAAGCAAATTGGGAATGGGCTGAGGAGTGAGTAATGAGAAAATTAAGGCAGCTAGGCTAGCGCATAGTCTCTTCTATAAATTGGACAATGGAAGAGGAGAAAGAGTGATTGATCATTTGAGGGATATCAGAATCAAGGGAAAATGTTTTTGGATAAGAACAGGCTGTGCACATTTGGAAACATGAGGGTTATACACAGATTGAAGATCTTAGAATTATGGATCTGAAAGATATTCAGAAGTCCAACTCTCATTTTACAGATAAAGGAAATTGAGGCTCTGCAAATTTTTATGATTTCCCAAGCCAGAATTTAAACATTTATTTTCTGATTATAGATCCAATGTTCAAGATGTAGGGATTATTAATGGAGCAAGGCCCCAGAGGGAGGTGGGATTTTAGGAACAATTGGGGGGTTATCAGGTGACCTTAAAAGATCACCTCATTCTCTGAGATCCAATAGAAGGATTAGGGGCTATTTGAAGAAGCAAGATTTGAAGGCTGAGAAATGAAAGATGCAGGAAATCACAGTGGATAACTTTAATCTTCTTGTAAGATAAGAGAGGAGACCATGTGACAGACTTTTTGCTGATTTTTATGTGTGATAGGAATGTGACACAAGTGGTAATTACAGTGGATTAAAATTGGTGAGGCTTTTTTTAAAAAACACATGTCTAGGAGATAGGGAGAGATAAAGATTGCTGGTAATTTTTCTTTAGCCATTTTTGTTAGAAAAATTAGCAAAACTATAGAACTCTGTATCATACAATTCCAGTCATAGTGGTTTATCTGAGGGGCTTCATTTCCAACTATATCCCTCTCTATTTCCTCTACCCAGCAAATAATCCCTTATAACAAAGTTTTAAAAAAATTAAACAAAAACAGGGGCAGCTAGGTGGCACAGTAGATAGGACACCAGCCCTGGAATCAGGAGGACCTGAGTTCAAATTCAGCCTCAGACACTTAATTATTACCTAGCTGTGTGACCTTGGGCAAGTCACTTAACCCCATTGCCTTACAAAACCAAACAAAAAAACAACCACAACAACTAAAGTCAACAGAACCATTGAACATATCAGTCATTCATATCTGAGTATATAGTACACATTCCATACACAAAGTCCCCCACCTTTTGCAAAAAGGAGAGGGGGCATGGTCTCAACCTTTCTTTTAGGTTCCAGGATAGATCATTATAATATCCAGATTTCACTTCTTTTATTTTTTCATTTACATTATTATAGTTGTTGGTTTATATCATTTCCCCCTTAGTTCTGCTTTCTTTTCTGTTTCATTTCATATAAAAAGTATCACTATGGGGTGGCTAGGTAGCACAGTAGATAGAGCACTGGCTCTGGAGTCAGGAGTACCTGAGTTCAAATCCGACCTCAGACACTTAATAATTAGCTAGCTGTGTGGCCTTGGGCAAGCCACTTAACCCCATTGCCTTGCAAAAATCTAAAAAAACTAACTAAATATATAAATAAAATAAAAATAAAAAGTATCACTATGTTTGAATTCTTCATACTTGTCATTTCATATGAGACAATAAATATACTATTTTAATCATATGCCATAATTTCTTTAACCTTTCCTCAATTGGTATTGAGGGTATAAGAATTCCAAAGAAAAACCCACAAATAGAATTATTTAATTGACTTTACAGTAATACTTCAACATAGAGATTGAATTCCAACTACACATTTACCTTTTATGAGGTACTCCTTCATGCTTTCTCAGCTATACACAGTCATCTCTTTAATTTTGCCATCATTCATAGTTGTAACACTTCCATGTTCAGGACTTCCAAAATCTTTTTATCTGACCATATTCTCTTGACTTTCCACTTCTTCTCCTTTCCTACTCTTCATCCACAGTGTAACCTCCAGTGCTTCGACTTCTCAGTTCTTTTCCAGGCCATCTCCCCTACACTTGCCATTCTCTTCTCTTTTCCCCATCTTGACCCCTTGGTAAACCAGTTAAGTTCTATACTGACAGCTTCTCTTGAGACCCTGTCCTCATCTGCCCACCCTCGTTGCAATTATAATCTCTGATTACATTCAGCTAAACCTCAGTCTTGGATCACTTCCCATTATTTGTCACATTCGTTCCTATACATATGATGCTGACCATAGGTAGAGAAAATCTAGCAACTGTTTCAACTAGATTGCATTACTGATTTATGTTAAACAATTTCAATTGGGTCCTCATTGCTCCTAGGCAATCCTTCTACACCCCCCATATGAACTCATACTTCCATACCTTTTCCTCTTTACTCAAACCATGAAAATCTAATTCTATCTCTTTTGCTGGTTCAACATCCAAATCATATCCTTTAGCTGAAGGTGTTCTATCCTGCCCCCTTCTCTCTATTGATACTATACTAATTCAGTGATCTCAGCAGCCCTCAAGAATTAAATGTCTTCTCTGAATTGTTGTTTCTTAAATATTTACCTAATATTTAATTTTGCTACTTAAATATACTTTTCTTGCCCTAACCTCTCTGCTGATCTCCAGTCTGTGTTTGGCATTCAAAGCCCATCATATAAAATGAAAAGGTTGAACTAAATAATCTTTAAGATGGTCACAGTGGGGTCCTATGAACCCCTTGAGTATATTGGAAGTGTTGGGATTCTGAGCACCTTTAGTCCCACTGAGTTTAGAAATGTAATTAAGGTTAGTTGCAAAAAAGTTATCCAAGGCTACAATGATACCATACAAATTAATTACAGAAAATGCTCCTCAATCTAGTATTTCTGATATCTCATACCAAATCCAGGATTATAATACAGACTGTTTTTGTAATGATTAATCAGAAAACCTTTATTGAGTGTCTACTGCATGTCAGGTATTATGCTGATGATACTCTCTAGAGGTTTCATTTTCTAATTGATTAAGATTCAAACACAAACTGAATTTAGTATTTAGTTCTTCCTTAAAGTAGGATTTATTAGGTGAGATATTTCTGATTTGTGACTTAGAATCATAGAATTAGAGCTTGAAGAGGTCTGAGGGATCATCTAGCCAACCCCCTAATTTTATAGAAAAGGAACCAAAAGCCCATGGAAGTATGGTCCTAGATGGAGGTTGTAATTGGAATAGCCAAGATTTGAACCTAGTTGTAGCTCAAAAAATTCTCATTAATTTGTAAAAATGAACCACTGCATTCAGTAAAATGACAAAAAGAAAAATACTTCGTATACACAAAAGATTTTAACTTCACATTTAAATAAAAACATAAGTAAACATAAGTTCACTGAATCAATTCCTAGCCAATTAGAAAAAAGTGACACATTAGCTACACTGCTGCACATGGAATCAAGGAAGGCTGGATTCAAATCTTGCCTCCATCACTTCCTAATTGCATTACCTTAAATCAAGTTGCTCTGAGCCTCAGTTTTTTTCCAAGAGTTTATCATCCTTGGTTATTGTAAAGATAAAATGAAATAACATATGTTAAGTGTTTCACAAATTGTAAAGCACCACAGAAATACTAGGTAATATTTTAATTACTCTTTTAGAGCAAATTATTTTGTTATCCTTTATTTCCATGTCTCATTCTTAATTTCATAAGTATTTCTAATTGTTTTAATCAAAAATTCTGTGTATAGAAGAATCTTAATTGTTGTGTTAATGATCTTTTCTTCTTACTTTCCTTTAAAGATCCTACAGAATGAACAGTTGGATGATGTGTCTCCTTTAGGCAATGAAGAAGTTTCAGCTGTTAGCCAAGCTTGGTTTACTACTAAAGAAGATAAAGATTCACTAACTAACAAAGGTAAGATACTCAATGACTTTGGTCCTGCCTATTGGGTGAAATGATAGTATGGGTCTCTTCATGTGTTTAGAGAATGAAGTCTAGGATTCTCTGAAACAGACCTTTATATCTCTAATCGAACATGTCAAATTAAATTAAATATGCCCCAGAATGAAATAAAAACCAAACCTAGCATTTATTTTTGCATTCACTAATTGGTGACTGAAAACTTGGTTTTGGTTTTGGTTTTGGTTTTGTTTTGGAGTTTTTCTCCTGCACAGATATGTAGCAAGTCTGAACAGTATAGTTGCCAATTTACTGCTATGATGACATGAATTAAGGTCAGGTTGTTGTTTCATGAGTACTTGGCCTTGCTTCAGTGGTACTTTGGTGTAATAATAATCTGGTTGTTGTTTTTTTTTTTGTATGTATTGTTTGCACTACTGATTAGGTGATGCAATTAGATCTAGAAACTGCTATGAGATGAAGTAGAAAGTCAGGATTGGAATGAATGTAACTACGAGTTGATTATTAAGTGTGTGGAAAGGAAGAAGAGGAAACTAATAAAGCACTAAGTATCATTGATTCAAATTTTAAAGCCATTTTTGAATATTGTGCCACTAGGATGGCTTTCTGTGTACTAAATGATATATGACTTTGTGTGCCATATCCAGCTTTAGATAGAAATTAAATGCATATTATGTTGGAAGAATAATACCAACTGCAAGAAGTATTTTAGCAAAAGACATACTATAATAGCCTCTTTGGGATATGCTTGTTGTTCTTAATAATTATGTTTAAAATTAAAATAAATTTAAACATTAATAAGTATCACGCAAACCACCTAGAAGGATCTTCCTACAAGTTTCATGAGCCTCATTTTAGCAAAAAATAGACCTTTAGGAAGCCCTGGAGTCTCGTTATGATATGAAGATGACTGCCTTCTTGAAGCCTATGCCAATGGAGCACTCCTGTGGCAGATTCTCCCACACAGGAAAGGTTTGACATATGGCTCTGGTAGCAAATTGTGTCTGCTGCTTTCCAAGGACCAGACTAGCTATGTAAGGAAAAAGTCACCACCAGTAGGCTGGTCACAAGGCTGTGATTTCTTCAGGCATTTCCACCCATGATTACCTACTTGTAAGCCAGCCTCCGCAACCATTGTGTACAAGAACAATCCTTGTGGAGATGCCACCTAGCAACTACTTCTACTAAAACTATTGGAGACCCAGAATAGAAAATTCTTACCACCAAAGTCCTTGGCACAATTGATAATGCAACATCAGAAACAAGTATGGCAATCTCTATGGAAATGATACCAACGAAGATGCATCACCATCTGTTTTGTTGTTGAACCCTAAGGATCACTGTGCCCTTCATTTACACTGAGCCTCCTAATATTTTCACTCCTGCCTTTAGTATATAAACTTGAAAGCAAGAACTTGCTTTTTTCTGTTTGTGTCTCTAGGACATTGTATTTCATAAAACAAAGAATACCAAATACCCTTAAGTCCAGGGTGGCCCTCTCCCATTTCTTCAGTAATAGTGGAACAGGGAGCAGTTATTAGACTATCCATAGATATTTCCTGAGATCTTGATACTCTAAATGTAAGGTATATGTCAAGTGACCAACAGGCAGATACTAAAGAAACTGAGACATTTCCAGATTTTTAATTTCTCTTATTAAGTACCCATATTATGAAAATATATTGTGAAGTACTTTGCAAATCTTATAATATATCATATAAATATTCTTTTGAAAAAAAGACTGGTGAAAATAATTTCAGCTTATGTGCTAATACCTGCTAAGAAAGAGTTTTGATGAAGAAATTCATAAGATCTTTTAATTGTCAGTATATGCTTTGAAACTCTGGGATTTCAGTACAAAGGTAGGCTCAGATAAAAACGTCAAGAAATATAGTTTTGAAGTAAGAGATGAGAGAAACCAAAATCTTACAGACTATATATAGAAGCCTTATGCCCATTTTATGGTGAATATCAAATAACATCACAAAAAATGAAGCTGATTCTATTTTAATAGGTAGGAAATAGCTAATAATTGATGTGGAAATTATTCTTTAATTAACTTTCTGTTTACCAATTTGCCAGGACAAATATCAAAAAGATACAAAAATAGAAGAATAAAAATGACAAAAGTTCTGATCTATATAATTTTAAATCTATATAATTTTAAAAACTTATAACTTGACCTATTTAAATTAGTAATTGATGCTAAATAGTGGGAAATGGATGGAGGAATATATAACAATTTCAAATAGAAGTTTAGCTAACATATATGAATTGTCATCACGAGACTAAAAGTGAGATGCTAATAATGGGAAATGGATTAAGGAAAGGACATTAGCATTATAACAATTTCATATAGAAGTTTAACCAACATGTATTGATTGACATCAAAAAGAGACTAAAAACAAAAAACACATGATCTTCTTGCTAGCCAGTGAGATATGTCAGCTAAGGGCAATAAGTTTAGAATACAAATTCATTTATAAAATATGAAAAAGGATGATGCAAAATTATGGGGAATATTAATAAAACTGCAAGAAACAATGAAGAAAATAGTTTGGAAGAAAGATTGTTAAGAAACTTCACTAAGGGGAGGCTAGGTGGCATAATGGATAAAGCACCAGCCCTGGAGTCAGGAGTACCTGGGTTCAAATCCAGTCTTAGACACTTAATAATTGCCTAGCTGTGTGGCCTTGGGCAAGCCACTTAACCCCATTTGCCTTGCAAAAACCTAAAAAAAAAAAAGAAAGAAACTTCACTAAGCAAAATCATCAAAAGACCTTTTAAAGTTGAGGCTAGACAAAATATGGGAAAGATATATTTGGAGAAAGTTCCATTTTGAAGTTCTTATTCTGATGAAATTCCATGTTTAAAAGTACAGAACAAAAATTCTAGTAATATTGTGTGGCTAAGTCACAGAACAGTAATCTGAGTCACTTAAAGTGAAATTATGAATCACCAAAGGACAATGGAAAGGTAAATGAATGGTAGGAATGAGCAGGAAGGTACACATTGCAAATGCAATATTATGCAGAAGAAGCATTATAAATGATGTTAAATACGTGATTGAGAAAGAAGATGGATTGTCATTGTACTCCATTGATGCATTCATATTAATATAATCTGAAGAAAGCTCAGCACTTTGAAGAGAGCCCCTTGAGGCAAACTTATGGGAAGACAGAAACAGTAGGATTGTAGGATGCTCAAGCATGAGTGGGTTATCTGTGGCATTCATTGAGAGGAATACCCAAATTATTGGGATCACAGATATGTTTGAAAACTGGAAAAAAAATCAGAAGGATAAGGAAAATACCTAAAGAAAAGGAATAATATTTCCCATTAAATTATGTTTTAAATGTTCCTTTTGCCCATATTAAGATATATGTTCTTTTTACAGGTTTAGGATTTTAAAAGTCAAGATGACTACATAAATTGGTATAGTTAATGTTGATTTTCTCTCCCCCTGCCTTTTCTCCTTTCTGTCATACACACACACACACACACACACACACACACACACTCACACATTCACACATTCACTCACTCTCCTTCACAAAATTTTTCATAGAGAAAAATTTTAAGGGGGAAGAATAAAAAACCAGATAATGTGAAATCAAATTTACTTAGAAGGTTGGGACTTTTTCAGTTGTTTATTTGTCTGTTTTACAAAATTAATCATTCATAACTTTATTATTCTTCATAGCAAGCAATAATAGTTCCATGACATTGCTTATTGTTTTTTTTAGGGCATAAATGGAAGCAGGGAATGTGGTCAAAGGAAGAAATTGACATTTTAATGAGTAATATTGAACGTTATCTAAAGGTATCTATTTTAATGTATTTTTATGTTTAATTCATTTAATCCAGCAAAACATTCAAATAAAATAAAAAAAGATTAAGCATAAAACTATAAACTCTAAATCAATTGTCATTTGTTTATATTAACTTTAACAAAATGATAATAAAAACATTGTTTGCTTTCATGTTCCCTTCTCATCCTTTTTTTCTTTTGTACATTTTTTCAGACTTATTATTGGTTGGTTGGTTTTTTAATTTTATAGAGACACTGTCAATGTTTTTTTATTCTGTTTTCTTACCTATATCACTATAAACATTTTCCTACTTTTCAAATTTTATTTTTCTTGATTTTTTATTTCATTGTTGTGATATAATTATATTACTTTCTTTAATCAGACTTCCTGTTTGTAAAAAAAAATAATTTTAACAAATAATCCTAAGAATTTATAATTATTCTCAGTATTATAATATTCACAGCATAATGTCAATAATTTTAACATACATGATCATGATTTTAAACTACCTAAAATCATTAACTTAAGATTTCAAGTCTGAGTTTCACTTGCTAAAGTTCTTCTGCTTGAAGTAAGAGTAAACTTGTAAATCTTCTTTGTTTCTGTCAGGACTTTAAAGTACATGCTGTGCTTTAAAAATTTGTAAGAAACCTATGTTTTGCAGAATTACTTTAGCTTACATGGTCTAAAGGCCAAGAATTTACTTTACTCTTGGACTTAAAACCAGGTCTGACTTGCCTAGAAAAAATTGTGTTTGCCTCCCATGTGGAGGTACAGCAATTAGCTATTAGATTGCCTTAGAATCATGATTGATCGGCCCTATTAGGTCCAAAATCCAGGGGGATTACTGACAGGAGATCTTTGAAATTTGAAGGAAGAGAAAGGAGCCACCATGGAACTGTAGAGACTATCATTCCAGCCATTGTTCCCTAGCTTAATCAATCAACAGATATTGAGTGCTTACTATGCTGTAAGGTCCTGGATAGATGCTGTAGGGGATGCAGAAGATATAACATATGTTCCCTGTCCTCAAGAATCTTATACTCTAAGAGATGAGGTATATACTACTTCAGCTTCAAATGGGAATCTTCCTTCTATTCATGCAAATAACTCCATAGTATACTAATGGTCTTTCAGAATTCTTTGGCCAAAAAATTCATTACTCTACAGGTAACAGCCTCTGCAGATGTAACTACAATGGTTCTTGATCAATAGATATCATCACTGGGCCTACACTTGAAGCTTTTCTAGCTTGGAAGGCCTGCCAGAACTGACAGTCAGTCATCATAGTTATCAGAGTAAAATTTTAGGAGATATATATTATAACTAAATTTAAAATAGTGAGTGCCAAATGAGTGAGCCAAATTCACTTAGGAGCTCTGAGGAGGGAGACAGTGATGCCCCAATTTTCTCCTACTTTTTCAACAGATTCATAATATAACTGAGCTTGGAAATCTGCATTGTAGTTTTTTCTCTTCCCATGTATAGGAATAGAGCACTGGTGTCTCCAGCACAGTCTCTAAATAAGATGAAACTTATGTCAATCTTCAGTATGTTATGATCTTCAGAAATTAAAGGTTTTATGTGAACTGTAATTAACAAGGACAATGTAGAAACGACATTTACCCAAATGTACAGAAAAAAACAAGTTGAGTTATAAAATGCAGAGTACTAAAGAGTTACCAAAATGACCATTGGCAAAATTCCCCATAAATAGTAATAGTAATGATATTTAAAAGGGGGCTATGCATTTAGGGTAAGCAATAAATACAATTAATGTAGTAGAAGGAAAAATCTGTTGTTTAGACTCAACTCTTTCACCCCAGGCAAGTCATTGAAATTCCTTGGACTCCAGTATTCTCATCTCCAAAATGATTGTCCCCAGCATTAAGGGAGAAAGAGAATGCAAAGAGATGTACCAGTGGGGAAAACCACTGCAGTTATCTAGACTGTAATTAAATAGAATTTGAACTAAAATAGCACCTGTGAAAATGGAAAAGAAACATTGGGAAAGGATTGAGGAATAATTGACCTGAATGCAGAGGGAAAAAAATAGCCATTAATTACTCCCAAGTTTTCCATCCTGGGTTCTTGAAAGAATTATTGACAGGAATAACACTGTGAATTGATTTGTAGAAAAAAGAATGAACTTGGTTTTTAAACACTTGTTACTACATACATACATACATACATATATAAGTATATATGTACTTTTTCTACACTACTTTATAGTGATTTATTCCCCTAGAGGAGCCCTATAGCTCAGTCAGTACCTGGTGCATAGTAGAAAAGAACTCCAGACCTGAGCTCCTGTACTTGTGTGGCCACTTCTGTTAGTAAGACCTGGGGCAGATCACTGACTCTTTCTGAAGGGCTTCAGTTTCTTTATAAATGAAGTGGTTGTACCTCTCAGATCCATTATAGCTCTAATTCCTTTACCTCTACTCTCAAATTTTTAAAGATAAAAGCCAAGAGTAGATTCTTTATGAGAAATAGGTTCTTGTTCTTTTTACATCCTAGGTTTTTTCTGTCTGCAAAGGTAAACAACAGGAACTTAAGAAATATTTATTGAATTAAGAGGCAGATACAACTTTATGGAAGATTGTTTAGAAAATGTTTTAAATTCTTCATAATTTTAAAAGCAGTTTAATACTTTCCCATTTGTAAAATGAAGTTGCTATCATTTTTCATATTTTTGAACATCATTTTTAATTTTATCAGTGGCCTTTCTGATAATACGGGAGTGTGTGTGTGTGTGTGTGTGTGTGTGTGTGTGTGTGTGTGTGAAAAACACTTATTTTTCTAAGTGTCATGATTGAGATTAAAAGTGATAGATTTAGGATTTATATCCAAAATCCCTAAATCAAACAAATGTAACCCATTTAGGCACGTGGAATAAAAGATGCCACAGAAATCATCTTTGAGATGTCAAAAGATGAAAGAAAAGATTTCTACAGGACTATAGCGTGGGGTCTCAACCGGCCTTTGTTTGCAGTGTATAGAAGAGTTCTTCGCATGTACGATGACAGGAACCATGTGGGAAAGTATGAATTTGGAAACCTTTAATTCTGTACATTGTGACTAATGACAAGGAACAAATACATTTGGAAATGTAGTTTCTTAAGAGGCCAGTGTGAATTTATCCTAGTGCCTTACCAAAAATGAATCCTGCTTTCAGTGTGGAGAGACAGACACTCCCCATGGACAAGGCCCCCTTTTGTTAGCTTAGTAACAAAATCTCCCTACCCAGTGTTCAAATCTTAACCTGCCTCATATTGAACTTGGCTTTGTTACTAAAGCTTCTAATGTGGAGAGCTTTGTTAAAATATGAGAATATTTCTTCATAATTCAGGAGTCATAATTTTCTAAACTCCAAGGATGAGCATTTGGAAGTCAGATTTTTTTTTTACAAAATTAAAGTGGACCTGGGTTCAAATCTGGTCTCAGACACTTAATAATTACCTAGCTGTGTGGCCTTGGGCAAGCCACTTAACCCCACTTGCCTTGCAAAAAATAATCTAAAAAAAAGGGGGGGAAAAACAAAATTAAAGTGGAAACACTGGGAACAAAGAGAGGCATGCATTGTTCATGGTGAGAGATTGTCCAGAAAAGTATAAGATATAGATAGATAGATAGATAGATATACTTTTTAAAACAATCCTACTTGCTATATGAAAATTTTAGAAATTTTTTTAAAAAATATTGCTCAAGTCTTGAACTCTTAAGCATGTTTGCCAGTCTGGCTTATGCTACCTTTTCTACAGGTGCTCAATTCCATGATATGAGCACATTTTAAAAGCTAAATGTGTGTGTGTGTGTACATATATGTATATATGTACACACACACACTTTATATATGTATACATACACACATATACACAAGGAAAGAAATTCTGTTTCCATGGCAGTTGAGAAAGAAAAATAATGAGCATTTTGATTGGCTTGATATTTTCAAAATAAGCAACTTATTGGCAGTAAGCATTTTGAATACAATCCCCCACCTTGTATTCCATATATGAGAATAAAGTTAGAAAGGTGCTATAGGTTCAACTAGTTATTAATAACTAGTTACTAACCTTCAAGTTAGAGCAAAAGCATAGCAGATGTCCAAATGTAAAGAAGTTGACTAGAATTTTTCAAGATAGAATTTGGTACTGGAGATTTTCTGTCATCCTTCCCCTTTTAGGGAATGTTTTTGGTTTCAAAAAGTCTAAATTTACTTTAAAAATTAAGGTGAGGAAAAATTATGGGTAACAGCTTTGCTTTTAAAGTTTTTTAAAAAGCATTTTAGATAAAAAGAATTTCTCAGTTAATATCAAACTTGATAATGCTGGACCTAAATGTATGTGACTTAAATTAAGAAGAGAAAAGGAAAAGGTGACGTTCACATTCATTTTTTTAGATTTCCTACTCACCAACTTCTTTAAAAATTATGTTTTGTTCACAGATTATAGTGAACACAAGAGATTAAGGGTTAAAATTGTTTTCATCCATGTACAAACATTCAATAATATATAAAGCAACTGGATTTCATTAAAACATATTATGTATGATTAGTGAAATCTCAATACACTTAATAAAAGTTCATAAGAACAAAAAAATTAAAAATGAATAAAAATTATGATTGTTAACAAAAGTAGATTCATGTCTTAAAGATAATTATGTTTTTGTATTTTATCTAATCTGAACATTTTTAGTGTTTGTAAATTGTCTTCTTATATGAGATTGATTTTTATTAAGGTTTTTTAGCTTTGTATTTATTCTACACTAACTGATTCTCTAAATTTCACTTTTAACATTCTCCAGGTATACTCCTGAAGAAATTGAAAAACTTAAGGAGTAAGTTTATTTTAATTTTTTTTTTCAATTAATAGCACCTGGTATACTTTTTATAACTTCTGTTGTGAAAAGCTTCACTTTGAACATTTTAAGAGATTTTTGGAGGGCTGTGATTATTAATTCACTGATCCTGGAAGAGAGTTTAAGAATTGAAAATCATTTCTGCCAATTGTCAAAGTAATGACTAAAAATATTAAATTGTTCTAAAGTATTTTATAACTTTCAGAGCTCTTCCAAATATTGTTCTCATTTTATTCTCACAACAACCTACCAAAGTTGTTAAAATAGGCATTCTAATACCCATTTTACAGATGAGAAAACCAAAACTTAAGGAAGTCAAGTAATTTGTCCATGTCTAATGATGGCAGAACCAGAACTAGACAGAATTCAAGTCTTTTCAGTCCTGGCATTTTTCTTCCCTAATCACAATTTTTGTTTCTTTAGAAGTAGATGAACTTTTGACTCTGGTGTTTATATCACTCTACTTCCCTAAAAGTAGACTCCAATATTGAGATGAAAGCCAGGTTTATCCCATGTGATTTAATATAGAATGATGACTTGGCAAATACTGCTGATGTATTATTTTCTATTTCCTAACAAAAAAAATTTCTTAAGTCCTGCAAGACATATTTAATCTTGTGTGGTAGGGCAATATTTTAAAGACTAAGCAGGAAGTGACCTTAGAGATAAATCATCTAGTCCTCCCTCTTAACTGAGGCTCAGAGAGATACTGACTTGCTTAATTAAGTTCATACAGCTGGTGAAGAGTAGAGCCAAGATTCTTGTCTACCCAGGCTTTCTGACTTGCTGTCCAATTCTCTTTACACTTCAGTACTTCTGCCCTTGTGGAGAAGTGGAAGAAATAAGAAATACTTGAGGATAGATTGTTATAAAATGGTGGGATAGAAAAATAAGAAAACAGAGTATGTGGGAAAAAGAGCAAATAAAGACTACTAAAAGAAGAAAATTATCTAGAGATACCTGGGAGAGCATATAGCAGATGTGGGCTAAGGGGAAATTTTGATCTTTTTTTTTGAAGACATATCCAAGTTACTTATTTCTTCTCTGACCCAGGAAAAAGGCAATTGCTGCCTGTTTTTTCACCCACAGACAACTGTGGACCCCCAAAAAAAGGCCACACTTTCAAACTTTGGTCTCAAAGTATTGCTGCCCACAACTTCCAAACCAGTCATATGGGAAGAAGAAGAATGAAGAATAAATGATGAAATAAAAAGGGAGAAAACAATTGAACCAAATGCTGATTGGCAGACTCTTGTTTTAGGCTCCGGATAAAGCATGGCAATGACTGGGCAACAATAGGGGCAGCACTTGGAAGAAGCGCATCCTCTGTCAAAGATCGGTGCCGGCTGATGAAGGATACCTGCAATACAGGTACTATTTCAGTGTCCAGCACAGCTTGCATGATGTGAATTTTAAACCCCATGTGGTCCTATGTAGAAATAAATCAAAGATTATTTTGTGGAGACATCTCTCCCTTTCCCCTTCAGTGTCACTCCCCTACATCCATTGTGTTTTTGGTTTCTTTAGAAGTCAGTCAAACTGATTTTTTCTTGTTGATTGCTTTTTTTTTCAGTTTAAGTTAAAATCATTCAGAACACTTTAGAATATTCTTATTTCCAGAACAGCTTGGACCAGTGTCTCTGAATCTAAAGCAACCTTGGCAATATTTGAGTCTAAGAAACTTCTTTTATCTAATAAGTGATTTTCACCATTTATACTTGATTTTTCTTTAAAATAAAAGGTCATTCCCCTTACCAGATTGGGATGGGAAGGCTAATAATTATTAGCCCTTCAGTCTCTTCCCTTTGCTTAGCCTCTTATATATTTTCTGAGTTATATATACAAGTGATATTTTTACCCTTTTTCATGATCTCTTCAGGGTATAGACCCAGTAGTGGTATTGCTGGATCAAAGGGTGATTTTCTGAGTTATATAAAGACAACCTTACCACAGGCTATATTTTGCCTTTCCTTTCCAGTTTGAAAACTGGAATTCAGGAAATACCATTCCCCTACATTTGATTCAACAGCCACTTAATAAATTTTATGTGTTTCAAGTGAGTTACATAAGTTAGAAGACATAATTAATGCCTGCCTTTATGGAGCTTTCTAGTAGGAAAATATGGAATGTGCAGAGATAGCAATGATAGAAGACATAATAGTATGGGATAGGTACAAGCAAACATTTATATAGGATTAAAAAGAAAGATTTCATTACCAATAGAAGAGATAAAGGAAGTCTTTCTGGAGTATAGTGCATTTTGAGTTTGCATTTTAAAGAACCCCGTAGGAATTTAATAAGTGGAATGGGAGGTGGCAGTAACAAGTGAGCAAAATTATAAAAGTATGGACAGTGGGGAAGCAGGAACCCCTGCAGTACAGTTTGTACTACAACTATGCAAACTCAATTATGAATAGTGGAAATTGGTCTGAAGAATAAGATATATTAGAATAAAGTTAAAAAGGTGCTATAGGTTCAAGTTATGGTAGACTTTGAATATTAGGCAAAGTAGTTTGAATTTTACTGGAAAGCATTAGGATACTATGGAAGAATAATGAAGACATTCCACCTCTGTGTATGAGGAAAATTAGTGTGGCAGGATACAAAGAGAGGAATTAGGAGAAAAGAATATGAAATAGGAAGAATAATTAGGAGATTGAAGTAACAGTGCAGCAAAATAAAAAGTGATGGCAATGAGATTAGAGAACAAAGGCCAGATGATGAGAGGAAATTATAGAAATGGAATCCAAAGGCACCAGCTACCTTGGGATGAGGGATTGAGATTAAACAGGATGATCTCAAAGATCCCTACCAGTTCTGAAATTCTGATTTCTGATCTCATTGATTAACCAAGGGCAAAAAAGAGCTATCCAGCCTTAATGTCTTAATTTCAGGCAGCAAACACATAGAGGCAGAACTTTCTTGGTCTCTTCTGGAATGTTGATAACAAAACATGAGGCACAGAGTAGCTCTAAGGTATTTGTGGATGAAGGTTGTCAAATAATATCATGATAAATCTGATTACTGAATTGTTAGATTTCTGATCATCCTATTCTGATTTCACTGACTATCTAGAAATCACTGACCTTGACCAGAGCTAGAGAGTCTTCTCTATGGCCAGCATTAAAATTTTGCTTTCTCTTCTAAACCTTCCCTATGTACATTACATTCTGCAACATAAGATTTTAAAATGATAGAAGTTTCTGAGTAGGTTTTGGTTATAGAGATTATATTGGCTAGCATAGAGAGTGCACAACAAAAACAAATTGTTAATTTTGTCAGATTCTCTCCCTTTAAATTTAGTTGTTGGACTAATTTTGGTTGCTCTGCCTAAGAAAGTTAATTCTTCTTGGAATACTTAACTCATTGGGGCAAAAATTGGTTTGTGATTAATTTGACCATTGATGTCAGCATATTTGGCAACCCCTAAATGAATTGTCCAAAAACTAAGTGACTGGAAGTATTAATGTACTTCTTTCAGTCCTTACATATGTAGTGATAAATCTCTGCTTTGCGAAAAACAAACCAGAAGATAGATAGTGGTGGTAGCCTAGAAAATTTCCTCCTTTCAGGGAAGTGGACAGAAGAGGAGGAGAAAAGACTGGCAGAGGTGGTTCACGAATTGACAAGCACTGAGCCAGGTGACATCGTCACACAGGGGGTATCCTGGGCAGCTGTGGCTGAACGAGTTGGGACCCGATCAGAAAAGCAGTGTCGCTCTAAGTGGCTCAACTACCTGAACTGGAAGCAGAGTGGGGGGACAGAATGGACCAAAGAGGATGAAATCAATCTCATCTTGAGGTTTGTGACCTACTGCTTATTGTGAGTCATAGAATCTTGATTGACAGTGTTTCTTTGGACATACAAAGTCAGAAAATCCTCCTTCCCATAGTGACCTGATTCATTTGAGTTCCTAAGTACTTCACATTGAGCTCTTTTTTGTTTTGTGTTCTGTTCCTTTTTAGTGAATTTAGTGCCCGTGCAAAGTACCAGATTGAAGGCCTGGAGACTGAAGTCCTCTCTATCCACAGAACAGGTACGGCACAGGCAGCGGCAGTGCAAACTTTTCCACTGTCCCATTATTGTGCCTCAGCCCTGGCCTGGAGGGACCACAGTTAGGGGGAAGAGGGTTGTTCAGTCTCCATGCCCTTCAATCCTTGGTTGCTCTGCTGAGGCTGCCAAGAATGGGGTCTTAGGCTAGAGTTTACCCAGTTACAAAAAACTAAACTTTAAAAAAAAATGCCTCTATTTCAAACAAGCTACATATAGCTTTTAAAATATAGAGTAACTTCAGTTACTTGATTCAGCCACCCTGGCCTTTATCTGAGTTGGATACCTATAGGGAAAAGACTTTTGATTGTTAGAGAAGTCCTGTAGTTACTAAAGTGTTTTTCTTAAAGATTTTTTTTTAATTCGTTTGGTTTAATCTTAAAACTGAATGTCTCAAGTGGACAATGAATCTTGAAGACAAGAACAAGACATTGAAGAACTCAAAGGTTTTCAACATTGAAATTTAGTCTGATTATGCTATTTGGTAATGAGCATGCTTCATCCTAGCTTGCAAATATAGGCATATAATTTTTAGTGATACTTTTTACCTTATGTTTTTCTTATAAACTTATTTTACAATGTTTCTCTAGTATAAACCACCCACCATTTTTCAATTGGAAAGACTGAGACCCAGGAAGTGTTAATTTGCTCAGAGTTGTATTATGAACCAAGGTAAAGAGCACAATTAAAATTTGGCCCTGGTAGTTCTCTAAACTCTTAAATAATATCTCCTTACCTGCACAATGATACATTTGGACACATAAAACCTTCTTTACAGTTAAAATCATTCATTCTAGCTCTGGAACATCTGGTCTGCATTTGGAATCCTTTCTCCTTGTTAATATATCTTCCTCTCGTGCTCTCCAGTGCCATACTACTTTTAGGCAGTCATAGAAAAAACAAAATCAGGTAGGGTTTCTATTAGTCCCAAAGAGCAGCACTTAACAGACAACCATTTTTGTAACCCATCAGGATAGCAGAGCTTGATGTGGCTGATGAAAATGATATAAACTGGGATCTCCTAGCCGAGGGATGGAGCAGTGTCCGTTCACCACAATGGCTCCGAAGTAAATGGTGGACCATCAAAAGGCAGATAGCAAACCACAAGGATGTTTCATTCCCTGGTAATGTATTAATTAGGTGTTCCTATCCTTTCATTCTTTTGTCATAGTGGACATTTATTAGTGTCATAATGATCAATACAGTCCATAAAATGCTCATCATTAGGATTCAAAGTTGAAAGTTTATTCAAACTTTCTGTTGCTAGATATATATAAGGGCATCTCATTTCAGAGAAGTATAACTTTAAATTCTTAGTTAATCTGGCTATGATGCAACATTTATTTTACCATTTTTTCCTGAAATATAATGACAGTGATTCTGTCATGTGCTTAATTAGTCATGCCCTCAAGAATGTTTGAGGTCCCTAGAGGTATGCACAAACTCCTGTCATTTGTCTTATGTTAGTATTGGGATTGTGACTGTTCCCACACTTTATTTATCTTGAGTTTTGAGCTATAAATAATACTTTGCATTTTCTTCAAAAAAAAATAATATATCTTTGAAATGCCTAAATATTCTAAAATCACAAGTTTGTGCTGTCTATATATATAAACAGTCAAGATGAATTAAATTTCATACATTTAAAAGTCAGTGTTTTTGTGAAAGATTTTTTCTAAAAAGATATAAATCTGTTTTTAATCAACAGCATCACTTCAGATAACCTGAGAAAGCTTGCTATGCAGCCCTAATTTTACTTTTTTTTTTTAAATAGAAAGTAAATTAATTTTCTGGAACATTTTAAAAAGAATTTTCACACCTTTAAATTTGTCATCTTTTCATATGGGATTATGATTAAAGTGAGGTATATCAATATATTCAACTTTCTATGGGTTCCCCTCTCCATTGTGACAACATCCTTTTATCTCCATTTACAAACTCTTGTAATCTTGTCAGGTTTTCATTGATAAATTGAACTATGGTCTCTTCACTTTGAATGCCTCCTTTTTAATATCCTAATATTTTTCAAAGAAAAGTAATAATAAATGTTTCACTGGTAAACATTTAAATGTAACTTTTTAAAACCAGGAGTTAATGCAAAATGTTGAATGACTATTTTGTAACTTGAAACTAAGCAAAGTATGTAGCATTAGCAGAAGAAAGTCAAAGGAATCAAGACAGCTTGTCATAAATAGTAGAAGAGACAGAGTCCAGTGACTGCAGTTCTATGTTTAGTGAATGGAAAAAATCTGCCATCTCTTTACTCTAGCACTAAGATGGCCTCGGCTACCACGAGAGGATAAGGGTAAGCCAAAAGCCAAGTCCTAATGATGCTCTTCAATAGTCAGATGTCCTAAGATCCTTGTATGTTTCCGTATTTAATTTATTAATTTCATAATGAAAATATTGTTAAAAATACCCAAAAAAGGATCATTTTACCAATGCCTTCTGCAGACTGGCTTCATATGTTTCACAAAATCTATTTTTAATGTGTAACTGTTACATGATAAAGGCAATGGTTGGTATTTCATTAATAACAATTTGCTTAGTTGAGAAACATCTCAGCAAATGTGGTTTTTCCAATGTTTTGCTATTGTATGTTTATTTGACATCCAGTGAACAAACTATTTATTCCAAATACTTTCCCTCCTCACCTCATCCCTTCCTCCCACCTCCCTGCTACTTAGATGGTGATGTCGGCGAATCAATGTTCTTTTTGTCTACCCATCTCCCTTCAGTCTTGATAAAAGGTCTTAAACAGTTGCACGAGAACCAAAAAAACAACCCAACACTTTCGGAGAACAAATCAGGTCCAGGAGTTCCAAACACTAATACCAATTCAAGCGTTCAACATCTTCAGATCCGAGTTGCCCGCTTGGAGGAGAATACAGGCATCTCTCCCAGTCCCATGACAGCTTTGCAGATTCCTGTCCAGATCACCCATGTTTGTAAGTGCTTGCGCTTTGTGACCTATTAGTTCTGTTAATAATAGTAACTGATTGAGAGCTTTACAGTTGAGAAAGTCCTTGAAATGCATTATCCCATTTGATCTTCACATTAATTCTGAGAGATGGAGATTGATAGTAAATATTTTTATCCTCATTTTACAGATTAGGAAACTGGGCCTTAGTGAAGCTAAGTGAGTTCCCCATGGTCACACAAGTAGGAAGGCTTGGAGACAAGATTCAAGCCTATTTCTCTCCAGACTAGCTGGGTCCAGCATTCTGTGCTACCTCTTGTTATCAAAATCTAAATGAGTCAAGAAATTACTCTTCAGTACTTTAGGAAATTTATATTTTAAGTCAGTGATTTAGTATGTAAGTGCTCAAAATGCTCTAGACACTAGGAAGGTTTTCTTGTGACTGGAAAGTAGAAATTTAATAACACTGTGATAGACCCTGGTGAAACAAACAGCTTGTTCAAGAAGGAAAATAATGAATTTTCTTCTGGACATGTTGCATTATAATGTCAATGGGATGTCCCCAAGGTGATGTCAGATAGGAAGATGAAGAGGCAGGACTGAAGCTCAGGAGAAAGATGAGATCTGGGAAAGATGAGATTGGGAAGTGTTTGCATAAAAATGAGGAACTGATGTAAGCCAGGAATAAGAATGGGGGGAAATAGGGGAAGGACCCCAAGATAGAGCACTAAGGTCTGCAGACAAAGCCTTATTGTGAAAACCCTGAAAGAAGAAGGGATGAGGTTAGGAAGGATGAGGACTATGAAAATGCTGTGGGATTTCTCAGTTAAGATATCAATGGTGACTTTGGAGAGGGCAGGTAATTAGAAGGTAAGCTAATTTGCAGGAATTGAAGAAACAGGATGTAAGAAAATGGAGACACCCAGTATAGGAGTTTGACCTTGAAAGGGAAGAGAAGTATATAAGCATATGCAAATAATTTATAAACAAAAGTGTCTTAATAGTATCAAGTCATGGATTATTTTTTTAAGGATGGGAGGGGTCTGAGTGAAAGAGAAGTTGAAAATTAGGGAGAAAGGAGTTAAAAGCAAACTTGTTGGAGGAAATGGGAAGGTTTGTAATTACTTGTACAATAAGAAGAATGCCATTGACAAAAAAAGACTACTTTATCCCCTGAAAGTGGAAAAAGGGCAAGGTCTAAGGTAAATAACACTGAAATGATTAGAAAAACACTAGAAAACACATCAATAAGGATAAACCAGGAAAGTTTTGATAAAGAAGCAAGTCTGAGATAAATATCTTCAAGATGGCCCCAACTTTTTCAGTAAAGCATCTCATACCATTGCCCTTTTTTAACAGATACTTTCCTGAAGTCTAGATATGCATTCTCTGCAGTTCCAGACTTAGTTTAATAAATAAATGACTTTGTGCAGATCAAATCTGGCATAGAAGTATAGTTAATGTTACCATTCCTTAGGCGAGAAGCTCAACAATGAATCACAAATTGAGAATGAGTATAAGTGGTTGATTGGAAAAGAGGAATAAACATCCTCTGGAAATAACTGTCCAGGCATTCTTTTAAACTAAGGGACCAATTTTTACACTTTTACATATTGGTGTTTTAGTGTGATCCTTAGACTCTTTTATAAACTATATTCAATAAACCAGAAAAGGAATGGGTCTCTTAAGGAAGGAGTTAGATTCTCCTTCAGGTGAAGTCTATTCATGAACTTTTCTTAGCAGTGTTCTAAATCCCTTTTCAGGAATTAGGTATCTTTAATTTTATACTCTGATTCTTTAAAACTTATGGGAACTGAGCAATACTTGTACAAATGGGAATTTTTTTTTATCAAGACCTAGGGGATGCTGTACTTTTCACATCTTAGTTTCTTTCCATCACCAGGATACTTTTTTTTGAAAGAAGAAAATGGGGGGGGGGGGCTAGGTGGCACAGTGAATAGAGCACCGGCCCTGGAGTCAGGAGTACCTGGGTTCAAATCTGGTCTCAGACACTTAATAATTACCTAGCTGTGTCGCCTTGGGCAAGCCACTTAACCCCATCTGCCTTGCAAAAACCTAAAAAAAAAAGAAGAAAAGGGGATCCTGAAATTGAATTCTACTTTTGTGTTGCTGGTGGATTTTTTGCTATTAAATAAAAAAGGAAAATGCTAGGCTACAACTTAGAAGATCCAGGTGCTCTTTCTTGTTTTGCCACTAACTAGTTGTAATGGACAAGTCACATAATTTCTCTATACTTTAGTCTGTGGGAATAATATGACCTTCCCCCTACCTACCTCATAGGCCACTAAAAATAAAATGAAATTACACAGTTGAAAGTACTTGGGAAAATGTTAATATAGATGCAAAGTGGTAGATGCTGGAGTCATCTCTGCCCCTGGCAGTATCCACTTGTGACTTAATAATTAGGAACCAAAAAAATTTCTTTAGTACAATCCACCAAATATTGTTGAGTGCTTGCTCTACACAAATACTGTACAAGGCACTATGTGGACTCAAAGGACCTTACAGTTTATAAGCATAAACTAAATATTCTTGGTACAAAGCAGACTGTAACAAGGCCAAGTGCTTAATAAGGGTTGAAAGGATAGAAACAACACATCAATAAGGATAAACCAGGAAAGGTTTGATAAAGAAGCAAGTCTGAGATAAATATCTTCAAGATAAGTTGGATTTTAAGAGGTAGAGGAAATAGTTTGAGCATATTGGGGTTAAAAATAAGTTGTGCTATTTATCCTAGAACTAGATTACTTGGGTTATTAGCAGTTATCAAGCTTCTTGTTTGCTAAAAAGCTTTCTCAAGTCAGTGCCAATGGTGCACAAATTCCAACAGGACCCAAACAATTAAAGGTTGCAAGTACAGTCCACATCAGGACCAGCCTACCAAGTACCATAGAGGCATAACTAAGAGGTGATAATTGTTTTTGTCTACAGCAACCCATTAAATCATCTACTGAAATATGTAGGAGTTGTGATCTGTTTAAGTGAGGATGGAAATAATACTAAACAAGTGAACCTCTTTCTGGGAATAAAATAATAATATATTCGATGTAATCTTATTGAAAGGGTATTCTCTCTTTCAGTGCAGATCATAACCTATCCAGGCCTTCTCATCCTGTAGGATTTTTTCTATGTTCTCCCACAAATCATTTCCAGAGGATCTGCCCATTAAGTACTGAAGGCCATCTTCTAGACCTGTTAATATTCTCTGAGTTGTATTTGAGCTGTCATGTTATTTATTATTTTGACCACATGACTGTTGCACTTGTTTTTTCAATCATACATTCCCTAGATGATATATATCCCTTATGCCTCTTCTTGGATATTGGGCAGGTCATCATTTGAAATATGCTTCACCTTTCACCCCCCCTCATGTATCATTCTTTTGTCTTTTGGGTAAGTAACCTTGAACTCTGATTCTTTGACATTAGTTGTGTTCTAAGATTTTTAACAATACATCATGGCTAGAGAACTTTGGCACTAAAAAAGATGGGAGTGATCTGGGAGTATTGTTTCTATGCAATGAAACCACTCTTTTCAGTTCTGGGGCCTCTTTATTATGAGTCCATTATTCCTCTCCAGTGTAATTGAATCTTAGACTGGAACAGTAAGATGGTAAAATAGTAAACACTAGGTCTGGAGTCTGGAAAACCTTAATTCTAATCCTACCTCAGACACTTAGTAGCTCTATAATCCTGGGTAAGTCACTTACTCTCTACCTTGATTTCTTCATCTATAAAATGGGGATCATACCAACCCCTGCCCTGAAGGGTTATTGTGAGCCTCTGGTATGTGCTAAGGACCTATTATGGTGAGCTGCTGCTATTGTTGCTATTTTTATAGACTAATGCAGTGTTTTAAATTGGGCAAGGGATATTGTTTTATCCATCAGATAGCTTTTCTGAAGTGACTCTGGGAATCTTTGAAGTATCCCTATGAGTTTGATGGAATCAGCACAGTGTAAGCTGAAGGATCTCATCATGTCTAGGGAATCACTCTTTGTTTGGACTTTCCTTGTTAACACTGGAAAATATGTTTAGTCCTTATATCTACCTTTTTTTTTTGTCTCATTTGTCTTTAAGAATCAGAGGCTCTTAAATAGTTATCCCTGTGCTTGTGTTTATTGTGTATATTGTGTTTATAAGATCCTGCTTATTAGAGGAGGGCTTCTAAAACTGCCTTTTCTCCTGTTGGTCAGTCTTCAAGCATTTATTAAGTGCCAGGTGTGTGCCAGCACTGTGCTATGGTACTCAGAGCCAAAAAATGAAACTAGCCCCTACCCTCAAGAATTTTAGACTCTGTTCAGGGAAGCCCTGTATATCTATGTATATGTAAAATATATATGTACAAAAGAATATAAAAGGTTTGGGGAAGAAGGATTCACAGCAGCAAGGAGTTGGAATTCTGGGAAGTGTCATTTCAGTTAAGCTTAGAGGCGATATGGGAGTGTCAGGGTTCTTTTGTAGTCAACACAGTAAGCACAGTGTGTGCTTTTGCTCCTTTTCATCAATTTTGGGTCTACTAAGTTGTGATCTGATAGAGAAAATTGTTTGCAGAAGCCTGACTGTTCCTTAAACTTAGGTAAATATATAAATAATTCTAATAAAGATGAAAGTAGACATGTGGGTTGATGCTATTGATAGTTTTTCTATTTTTTAAATTTGGCAGTAAATAACAATGCCTTTTATTTGCAAAATTCTTTTATTTTTACAAAGCACTTTTGCATCTCTTATCTTTATGATAGGACCATGAAGTAGGGAAAGCAGTTAGTGCTCATCAAATGAGGACCTGAAACATAAAGCAGTCAGGGGACTTGTCTAATACTCATGGCAACCAGGGGCAAGACCTCCATGTGTAGAAGCACTTAATTCTTCACATATCAACAAGCTTATAATTTTTGCTTAAGCATTTACCAATCTGCCAAGCATTGGGATTACAGCGACTAAGGAGAAGTAACTCCTCCTAGCAAGGAGCTTACATTCTCTTAGAGAAAACAGTATGTATATAATATATACAAAGTGTGTATAGAAAATAAATTCAAACAAATTTGATGGATGGAGAATTGGCAACTGGGGAAATCAGGAAAGAGCTTATGGTGGAGGTGATGCTTGAGCATAGTCCCATAAAGTTGAACCTGTTGGTATCACTAAGGGGGTAAGAGGATTAAACATGTATCCAACAGATCACATTAGAGATCTTTATTAGCTTATACATACTAATCTAAGAAAAGACTATGGCTTAATTTAAAGAGATCCAGCCTTGAAGCCAAGAAGACTTGGGTTCAAGATCTGCTTCTGGCATAATGGCTATATAAATAGACAAGTCACTTCAGCTAATGATGATCTAGGCAAACCCTCTAAGACTATAAGGGAGAGAAAAGACAACCAGCATGAGTAGGAGTTTCTTCACTCCAGAGTAGCCTGTACGGTGAAATCAAAGGTCCTTTTGTCAATCCCAAAGCAATTTTGAATTGGTGTTTCTTATTTTTGCCTGCCCCACCCCCAATAGAAACAGCATTAAATATTTCTCTGTCTAGCTCCTGGCTATTTGCCCTAAATCTAAATAGAATTGTGAAGCAACATTCTTGCTGCCCAGAAATCTGAAGGTTATTTTTGGTGGCAAGTAGAATGCTGAAAGAGAAGACTGAACAGTTATCCCCAGTTTAACTGGTGCATATTGCTTATGCATAGTGATTCATATATTATTTCCCCATTTGACTTGAGAGACAAACAATATATATAGAAAAAGTTCATTTCAAACCAATTTTTGATTGCATCTGAATCTGGACTTCTGAATTAGACAATATTTCTGGTAGGGTTTGCAGTGCCTTAGATAATAATATAAATTGAATATGGATTCATTCTGTCACTTTTAGGATAGCCTTAGTGCTCTTCCCTAGTTACCTGTTTACTTTTACCTTAAAAAATACTGAAATATTGTGCCAAGTTTATAACTCAATTGAAAGAAATAGGGATGTTTAGCATAGAGAAAAAAAGATTGGGCACAGGCATAGAATCTTCTACCTATAGCGATCTTATTCTTATTAAAGACTCTGTAAATTAGGTGTTAGATTTCTTCTGTTTTGCTCCAGGAGGCAAATTGAGGCCAAGAGATAAAAATTGTATATTTAGTCTTGGAGCCGCTGAGTGCCACAGTGGATAGAGTTCTGAACTTTGAATCTCGTCTCAGACACTGACAGGGTGATCCTAAAGAAGTCACTGAACCTCTCTCTAAGCCTTGGTTTCCTCATCTGTGAAATGGAATGAAGTAAAAGCTACTTCACAGGGTTGCTATGAAGATCAGATGAGATAAGTACTTGATAAATACTTGTTAAATGATAGAAAGCACTTAACAAACCTTAAAATGGTATAAGTCTTAGTTTATCCTTGTTACAATTATAAGGATATACTTCAAATTTATCAAAATATAAATGAGGTTGCCTTAGAAAGCAGTAGATTGTCTCTCCCCTCCCTGTCCTCATCCCTTCTTCCTCCAGTAGAGGTTTTTATGTAAATGCTGTGACCATTTATATTTAATATGCTTTAGATAGAAGAGATTCTCATTCAGATAGGGTTGAACTAGTTGAATTCTGAGGTTTTTCCCAATTCTGAGATTCTAGAAAATCCCTCTATTAGTTTTCTTCTGACTCGACTACAGTCAATGGTATTTTATCCTGTGTAGCTCTTCATTGAATTATCCTAGGATTTGGCTACCTATAAGTGAGTTTCCCCCCCCTCTTTTTGCTTTTACTACAGCTTCAACAGAATCCCCTACTGCTACTGTCGACTCTGAGACCATAACACTAAATAGTGGTACACTACAGACATTTGAAATTCTTCCAGTAAGTAACAACAGTGCTTTAGTCCTTGTTTTGATAACTCCCCATTAAAAATAAAATTTACTGTGACTCATTAAATCACTCTTCACTGGGAAATTCAAAGTGTTAACTAATAAGAATAACAAAGTGTTTTTGCAATAAAGAAGCAGAGCAAGCTAGAACTGGAAAGGCTCATCGAGTTTGAATACTTTTTTTTTTTTTAACCAAAAAGGAAGCTAAGAACCCGAGTCATGGACCTATTTCATATTTATTCTCTAGAAAATAAGAGTATAGTGTTGTAGAAAGCACCAGATTAGAAGATTTAGGTTTCAGTTCAGTTCTGTTACTGTAATTAACTGTGTTGAACTTTGGCAAATGATGTAGCCTCTCCAGAACTGTCGAAGCATTTATGTAAAGTTCTTGGAAATGTGCCTTCCTTTATTTATTGCCCTGTCAGAAATTACAGTTTTTTAAAACTTTGCCAGCCATTTATCCACTTTTCTTTACAATATCATCAATTTATTTCCCCAATTCACATGAGCAAATACTTTTCTACAAAAAGTAGAATCAAGTGTGGCACAGTGTAAGAGAATAGTGAAAGTAGTTTATAATAACCTGTGGTCTTGCCTAAATTTATTTTTTATGGTTGAGACAAGTTGTAACTTTTCAGCTCAATATGTAGTTCTGGTTTAATACAAAATGTTCAGATAAGAATTTGTTAATTGATTTATTCATGTTTCTTTAAGTAAATATTACACACATACACACACAAAAAAAGATATTCCATAAATTTTTGTTCATTATATGAAAATTTATTAGTTGTGATTAAGGCAGGAGAGTCATCTAGCACAAGCACCATCAAGGGATGAGTACCACCTCCTATACTCTTTTCCATACAGTATCTACTTTTTGTTCCATTTATGGATAAATGAGTAAGGAAGCTAACATTTTATTTAAATAAGGTATTGCTTTGTGTATGTCCTAAATCTTATATTGAAAAAAGAAAAGTATTGATTCATATTACTTAATAGTTAACAATGTCTCCCTTATTTGAGTGTCAAGCATAATCATTTAGGAGAATTCAGTTTGATACCAAAAGCAGAACTCTCAAAATTTTTATATCCCATGTTAGCCTCTGACTGCAACCATATGTAAAGAAGGGAAATTTTAGGTAAGTGCACAAGGGTAATTTTTTAATCCCTTTGTTGTGAGGTCAAAATGGATAGGATCTTGTTTAGGAGGGAGGCCATATTAATTCTTTGGACAAAGCAGCTATCTTTTTGGATTTGCTTAGTCTGACTACCTCATTTTTCTCACCAAAAGATATGGTGAACTTTCTACTAAGAGAATAAATGTTCTCAAGGTAGTATATGCCCCCTCATTTAAATGCTTAAACTAAAAAAATGTTGATTTGAACTGCCAAACCAAGGAACCGAATTTTTAATGTAATACAGGTCATGTTATGAGATGATTGAAGAGATGCAGATGTAAGTGACTCAGTAGTGATAAAAAAAAACCCCTATACTGTACCAGTAGTGATGGAAGAGAAATGTCCATCAGCAAGACTGAGTCCAAGAAGATGGGAATATGCTGCACCTAAGAGACAGATGGTGGAAAGTAGCTAAACTATTATACTAGCAGAAATAATGATGTTTGTCAGTTGAATAAGAACACTGGTACCATTCATCTTTACCATTGATAGACTTTTTGGGAGGAACATTATTGGGTATAAACTACATTTTTTTTCAGTCCTGATTAATTTCTAAGACTGAGTTAATCAGTAATTGGACAATTCTGTGCTTATTTGTATTTTTCTTCTTTCTTTAGTCTTTCCATTTACAGCCCACTGGAACCCCAGGAACTTACTTACTTCAGACAAGCTCAAGCCAAGGCCTTCCTTTAACACTGACTGCCAGTCCCACTGTGACTTTGACAACCACTGCTGCACCTGCTTCACCAGAGCAGATCATTGTACATGCCTTATCTGTATGTAGTGTTCATAAAACTCTTAAGAAGGCAGACACTTTGAGTTTTCAAAATTGTTTAGAAAGAATGGAACTCTGCTGAGTTCTAAAAAAAAAAGATCAGCACAGGTAGTTTACATCTTGTTAACAAATTCCATTCCAAAAATTTGATCCAAAATTAGCTGTTTGGAATTCAGGATAAATTTTCCCATTTAAAATAAAACACTTTTATGTGGTGATTAGATTACAAAAAATCTATTTAACCCATAATAGAGTTCAACTAAAATATTAATAGTACCAAAGAAGAGTGGAATGTCAAACTCAAAACAGATCACTGCAGGATAACATTAACTTAGAAAACTACACATTAACATTATCTATATTTTATCGTATTTTGATTTTATTATTTCCTGATTGAATGTTAGTCTGGTTCTAGCTACATGGAGCCCACAAGACTTGAGTTTGACAAAGAATTTGCTTTTTAAGTAAATCCCAAAACATACCACTATGAAACTCTCTCCAGTGGTATAGCTTGCAATACTATATAGTTCTTGCCCATGTCATTATATAAATCCTCCATTCGAGATATACCCAGTGTCCTGAAGACCCTCCCCTCAATCTTTAAATACTTCATGATATCAGTAGCACAACCAGAGTTATAACTTAATTTCACCGAAGTTCATACCAGTCCTTGATTAGATGTCTTTTACAACTAGAATTATGTACCCATTATCTTGGGTAGTCTGCTTTCTTATACAATCATCTTTATTGTGAGAAAATGCATCCATATCAACAAATTAAATCGAATAGATGTCTCAGATACAACAATGTAAAGTATATTATCAAATTGTACGCTTTGAAATCAGACCTAAAAAATTTAGATTAAAATGTGAGCATTTGGGGGAGGTGTCTTTCTTTTGTTTAACGGGAGGTGACATAAAGGGATTGTTTTAGAAAGATTAATAGGGCATTGCTGTACAGAATGGAAGAACTGAAGCAAGGAAGAAATATAAATACGATATGAAAGGGGCTTGAATTAGGGCCATGATTGTGGCAAGAAAAGAAGAGAAAACATGAGAGAAGTACTGTGAAGGAAGAAACTCTAGGATCTGATAATCATTTGGAGATGGCGAGGCCAGGAGGAGAGTAAAAGATAATTCTAAGGTTTTTAATCTAGGAAACTGGTAGGTCCATTTAGCAAAATAGAAAGGGAGTTTAGGGTTAGGGGCAGTTTTGAAGGGAAAATTGAGTTCAATTTGAGATGTTTGAGTAGGATATTTCAAATGGGCAAATGTTGAGCAACTAATTGGACATATAGGATTTCAGAGATATCTTCATCTCCAAATGGAATCTCTAAGAATATATGAGGTAATTGGAGAAAGGGTATAAGAAGAGCAACCCTTTTTTATTTCAATTTGAGCCTCTGGGGAGGAGGGGGGATGACTCTTTGAGGTCCCCAGGTCCCAGGCCAGACAATTTGGATGCCTGAGCATCCATGGTGCATCAAGTATGGATCACAGGGCTACTCAAGCTGACCACCTACAAAGGAAGTTGTTCGCTGTAGTATCATAATATAAAGTCATGATTCACATTTTGTTTTCTGACTTTTTAAAAATTTTTTTGATAGCCAGAACATTTGCTGAACACAAATGACAATGTCACCGTCCAGTGCCACACGCCAAGTGTCATCATTCGAACTGTTGCCACTGAGGACATCACTTCTTCTATATCCCAGGCAGAGCTAACAGTAGACACTGACATCCAATCAGCTGCTTTGACTGACCCTCCAGGCGGCCTTGAAGCTTTTCCAGATGAAATCCATCAGCCCAAACTGACCAATGAAAGACCATCATTCAGTGACACTTGTGACTCCAAATTTAGTGACCAAAATAGCACCGAATTAATAGATAGTATGATGGTCAGAACAGAAGAAGAAATTTCTGTCACAGACCTCAAGCAAGAGGAGGATTCCCCATCTGCTTTAGCCAGTGCTTATGTTACTGAGGTAAGAAGACCCAATCCAGAGTAGAGAAATATTAACTTTCTTCAACAAAATTTCAAATTTCCCAGCCTAGAGAACTTTTTTTTTAACTGTACATGTCTTAGGCATTGTGCTAAGAACTTTATAGATATTTTCACATTTCATCCTCACAACAACCTTGAGAATAGGTACACTATATAGGTGTGGAAACCGAGGCAAACAGATTGAGTTTCCCAAGGTCATATAACTATGACTGGATTTGAACTTGGGGCTTCCTGACTCCAGTCCCAGCACTGTATCCACTTCACAACCTAGCTGCCTAAACATTAAGGTAGTTGTATACCTATTCTATAACTACTACAGATTTTCTTCAACCAGTGATAGTGGTAATGGGACATAAATGACATTAGGAGGGAAGAATTTAATCTGAATGACTTGAAAGCAAACCTTTGTTTCTTACATTTCCTAAAAAAGGGGGAAAAAATCTGCTTGTGTATGAAGCTTATTAAATGGAACGTTAGAAAGTCATCCAACTTCTTCAACAGGGGCAGTTTAGGGGTGGCTAGGTGGTGCAGTGGATAAATCACGGGCCCTGGAGTCAGGAGTACCCAGGTTCAAATCCGGTCTCGGATACTTAATAATTACCTAGCTGTGTGGCCTTGGGCAAGCCACTTAACCCCATTTGCCTTGCAAAAAAAAAAACTAAAAAACCCCCCAAAAAACAGGGGCAGTTTGCTTTTTAAAAGATCTCTTTCCTTTTCTGAACTATCCCTGGAGCCACACAGCAGAAGCTACCCTCTGCTGTAGATTGGTGGTAAGCACAGGGATCTAACTTAAAAACTCTTTCTCTAAGAAAAACCTTCAGGTGGATTTTTATGCCTGGGCTGTTAAAAACCAGATTGAATGGACCTGGGCACCATTAAATATCACCTCTTAATGTTTGCAGGATAGGAAAGCAGAGCCTGGGTTTCCTCGTAGCCTGAGGGTTGTTGGATAGCGACTGCTATAAGTTCAACTTCTCCCAATAACGACTTCACAAACTAAGTCCTTAAGTTTCAAATGTTAGATTAAGTCAAGGTGTTTTACATCTGTTTAGCAATATTAGAATTCAGTTCTGTCTCTGTGTTGGCAGGGAGACAAAGGGGTTTATGAACCCTAAATCTAGAAATGAATGTGATATAAAAATAAGAGATATCAATAAAAATTATTTTTTAGGAAAGACATGCATACAAAAAAAATTGACATTTCTATTAGCATCTCCAAAGCTAAAGAAACACTCATCCAGATTTTATACTAAGTCCCCATTTCTAGGCAACAGGTACCATGGTAGATGCCAGTTCAGTCCAGTCCCAGACATGTTCTCATGGTATGATCCTGGGCAAGTCACTTAGCCCTTTGTACCTTAGTTTACTCAACTGTAAAACAGAGCCAACTGCTGATATTTGTAAAGGGCTTGGCATGCAATAGATACTATGTAAATGCCACCTATTATTATATGAAAACAACTTGCAGGCTGTTGGACAGTGAGTCTGCAAAATTCTTTAGTCATCCTCTTGGCTGTTAAATCCAACTGCCTCTTCTCCTCTTGTCCCACTGTCAGTCAAGGAAGGTAACAGCCAGCCTCTTTCACCTCTCGGCCTTCATTGATATGGTTTGTCCTCATAACTGCTTCAAAATTCAGTTCCTTAACTGCTAGCACCATCATTGATATTACCAGCAGAATGAGAGAGAAGATGAAGGTGAATTCGATCTTGCCGCCATTTCCACTTATCTGCATTCCCTCTGCTGCCTTCATTTACTCACACCTCCCTTCAGTCCACCCCTGGTGGTTTGAATCCTGTTCTTTGGATTCAACATTTATCAAGTTCTTTTCCCTGAGAAGAGGCATTTACGTTCTTGAAGGGAGCTGGGATCCGTCCAGCTGTACAGATCAGAAACCCTTCTTGTCTTTTCCTCTTGTGAGGTCTCACTCTGATGCCTTCTCCAAAAAAAATATATACCAGGGGCAGCTAGGTCATGCAGTGGATAACATACCAGCCCTGGAGCCAGGAGGACCCAAGTTCAAATCCAGCCTCAGACACATTGTAATCACCTGTGTGACCTTGGGCAAGTCACTCAACCCTACTGCCTTGTAAAAAGAACAAGAAATCTTAAAATTGTGCTTTTTTTTATTCTTAAGCCAATAATGAACCCTACAAGGTAGGATGATCAAAACGTCCTGTGAAATTATGTTGCTTGTTCTATTTGTGAATGAGATTGAAAACAATTCTTTTAAGGCCTTTGTCTTTTTAAAAAACTGAGCTCTTCCTTGTGTCTTCTGATCTCATTGGTGAACTTCACTTTCTTCAGCAGTGGTCAACTTTTTGGTTGTCACATGAAGATTTTAAATTTATAGTCAATATTTATAAAGTCATGTTTATAAATGTTATAAATATGTAAATATAATTAATGTTTATAAAAGATCTAAAAACTCATTTTAGTATCCTATCCCTTTTCTCCATAACTCTGAAACTATCTCTGCAGAAGCTAGCAGGGGCACACACGTGAGGCTCCTTTTATTTTTGTTTCATGATTTGCCATGGCCAAAGAATTATTACTGGTCAGCCTACTCATTATGCTCATCTCTGAACTGGCCATGGTGTCCTCTACCTGCAGATTGACACCTGGCCTGGACTCAGAGCCTTATAGAACCTGCTGTCCTTGTGCCCTTCCAGAATAACCTCTTCATGAGATATCAGAGTACTTGGATATCAGATTTTTCTGAAGGAGCTGAAGTTACAAACAAAACATAACTCTACTTCCTAAAGAATTACTGCTTTGTTCACCCATCGAAGTTGAAGGCCTAGGCAGAAATTCAAACTACATTTCAGTTTAAAAAAAATGTATTGGGGCAGCTAGGTGGCTCAGTGGATAGAGCACTGGCCCTGGAGGGAGTCAGGAGTACCTGGGTTCAAATCCATCTCAGACACTTAATAATTACCTAGCTGTGTGGCCTTGGGCAAGCCACTTAACCCCATTGCCTTGTAAAAACTGAAAAAAAAAATGTATTTAATACAAGGTGACTAAATTCCATGGTAGTTAGATTATTTCTTGGGTTGTAAAGCACAGCTAGTATTCATTTCAATGTGTTATCAGGATTTAATTCACATTGATAAATTTTACTCCATTGAGTCTGGTGATTTCAGGGATCACATTAATGCTAAATGTTTTGTGTCACTAATTTACCAGTTTTTAGGCCTTAAAGTTTAAATTTTATATAATCTTTACTGAAAAAGGGGCCATCATATTTTCATTTTCATCTAAGAGAGTGCTAATAATGAGTCTATGCTGTTAATATCTCAACCATAAGATTTTTGAAAATATACTATTCTCCCAATCACCTAATACATGAAATTAGCTCATAATTTAGTTTAATTAAACTTATTCCACTTATTTCTATAAAAAATAGTAATCCAGTAAGTCCCAAGTAAACAGTCTTTGGAGGAATAAGTAGGAATAGAAAAAAATAGTTGGGATCTAAAAAGTTGAACTGCAACTAAAAATACTTGCCTAGAATTCTAAAAATGCTAAGGCTTTGAGAGGGGTAAGATGGTAGGAAAGAGGTAATGCTATAAGTAATTCAAAGTGGATTTCGTTTCATCACTTTTTATCTCGTTACTTAAATTGTATAGGACTTGGAATCTCCTACTATAGAGGAACAAGTTGATCAGTCCACAATTGATGATGAAGCAATCCTTATCGTTCCTTCACCACGTGGTTTTATCCAGACATCAGATGATATAGATAATGAATCTGTCTTGCCTCTGACAACACTAACAGGTAACAGGGCATTGACCCCTTTTATATGATCAACTTCTGATGTGTCAGGCCTCAACAACTTGCCAATACCACAGCCTGCAGCCCCCTTACCTCCCTAGAGATTTGCTTGGACTTGAAGGCATTTTCTTCCACAGACTCCTGACCCCAGCAACTAGAGTTCTCGTTATTATACACGTTATTGGTTTATAATTAATTTTTGTTTTTTAAACCTCCAAAAACTATAAATATTGTGGGTGGGCTGTGGCAGTAATACATCTTTAATTTCAGTTTCTAAAATTTTGGTAGAAAAATGTGCTTTTCTCCACAAGGCTTCAATTACTGTTGAATAGCTTCAGGATTTGCAACCATCCCAGATGCCCTGTTTTTGGACTCTTAATGTATTACTCATTACAGATCCCATACTGCATCATCACCAAGAAGAATCCCATATTATTGGATCATCCTTGGACAGTCCCATTTCAGAAGACTCAAAGGATGTGGAAGATTTGGTCAGCTGCCATTAAGTCCAAGCCCAGTGACGGGTCACTTGAAACAAGGAAGCCGCTCTCACACCGCCCTGTGCGGGCACCACTTCCAGAGAAAAGAGAAGCCGACAGACACATCCTTCTCCTTTTCAAATAGCCACAGCGCTTACACCACGCACGCTGTTGTTGCTATTGAGACTTTTTACCTCTTTGATGAGTACACAGTTGCCTGAAACCTACTTTAACTTAGTCTGGGAGTTTTCGGTTGTGGGGATCCATTCCATTCAGTGTTGCCAGTGAAACCATCAGCAAGGGAGTTTGCTTACATTAGGCCCTGAGACAAGAGTTGGAACCCACCACCTTGGTGCTCTGCCTTCAGAGAGCAAGGTGCTTACCTACTAGAAGGCAGAGGAGACCTTCCTCCCAGCTTCCAAGTTCATGTCTCTGTGGTTTAAGGGTACTAATGGCCTCTTTCAGAGGCATTAGGTATTTCCATGTGTTTTACTAGTGTTTGACACCAAGTTGGGACATCTCTTGTATAAAAACTAAAAAACAAGATGATTGCATCCTTTCACAAAGGCTGCTTCTGGCAGCTAAGACTTGGGTTTGATCATAAAAGCATTAATAGATACTGAAAAAAACTCCACTATAGTACAGTTGTTTTAAAAAGGGAAATCCTGGATGAGAGTAGTCTTTCCCACCCAACCATTCAAGAAGCCACTGCCCTGACTAAGGAGGCCCTCTCACCCTCTGAGAAGAGGTAATAATGTTGCCTTCCAGGATATCAGGCAGCTCTGGCTCAGTCAGCTTGTTAGACTAAAGGCAAGGGAGAACCACTGATGGTCCATGGGAGACAGGTGGTCAGGCAGAGATAGGATAGAGCAGCCTCTCCAGCTTGGGGGCTTGTTTTAAATTGGCTTGTGGAATGGAGAAGGAAGCAAATCAAGAAGTCATTCCTATCAGGAGCATTTTAGCCAAAACAAGACTGACTGACCTATAAGGCTTTGATGAGTATGATCCCTATAGAAGAGTTTAAAAAAAAAACTTGTATAAATTATTTTATTTATTATTGTAATTAGATTTTCACAATCAGAGTTTTGTCTTTTTACCATCTAATGTGCTTTCTTTTGTTAATGTGAAATTGTAGTTACAAGCAATGGTTGGTTGCATAGGGAACAAAATAATTGTATATTCAGTTTAACAGAAATAAAAGAATATTTGTCTTACAGCTTGTTGTTTGTTATATAACCCCCTCCCAGTGCTATAGTACATTGTAAAAAGAAAACAAAAAAAAATTCAAAAGTGAAAATAACTTGTGCCATTCTGAATCTATACGTGTGGAATGTTCAAAAGTGCACCATCAGCTCTTTAAAATGGAAAAGCATGTCACATCTTAGCTCCCAAACAAGAGGGAATTTAGATTTGCAGTTAACATGAAAATCATGTATTGTATTCCTGAATAATCTTGCTTCATCTTCAGTTTACTTTTTCCAGAATTCCTGTTCAGAGTTTTAATTTGTAGCTGAGAACTGTCTTAGTTTTATTCACTGGCAGAATCATTTTCCCACATCGTGGAAGTACAGGTTGGCACATATACATAACATGATGATAGAAAATAAGATATAGTAAATTAGATTTCTAAATTTCGGTTCCAAATCTCCTTGTCGATACCAGTAGATCTAAAGAAAAGGAATTGAGGGAAAAGAAAGAAATCAAATTGAGTGAAGGATCAGCATTTAAATATTTTTAGTACTACAGTTCATAATTCTAACCCCTCCCTTTACCCACATGGGTCAGGAAAAAGTACCTCATTTCATTCTGCTCTTAGAGCTTAGGATTTTTGACTGTTTAGATCTTGGGTTTTTAGCTCCCTTTCGTAACTTCTCATATCCTAGATAATGAAGATTTAATCAACATGCTTTTTGGGGGTCTTTTTTTTTTTGTAAGGCAAATGGGGTTAAGTGGCTTGTCCAAGGCCACACAGCTAGGTGATTATTAAGTGTCTGAGACCGGATTTGAACCCAGATACTCCTGACTCCAGGGCCGGTGCTTTATCCACTGCACCACCTAGCCACCCCCCCCCAACATGCTTTTAAGATAATGCCTGCACCTACTTACATCTTCACCTATTTTCCAGAGTTTAAAGCTAAAACAAAGTATATTTTTCTTAGAGCTCATTAAGGCAGTATTCCGGAACATTTTCCTAGAAACATTCAAAATACCCTATTAAAGCATTCTCATTTGGAAGGTTTTGGTGAATACAAGAATCAACTCTCAGAAAATAAGCCATTTTTAAAATCATTTGAGTAGTCTGGGACACTAAGCCACAACAAGAACAAAAAGCATCCATAGGACGTACATTTACATTATCCTGTTTACACTAACACATCTTATTTTTGACGATTCCAATTTTTTTTTCAGCTACGTGTCATATTTCAAGAGGTTTTAAAGTAGGGAAGAGAGTAATATGTTCTTAAAAACTATGCCTTAAGAATACCATCTGTAGGGTGGCTAGGTGGTACAGTGGCTAGAGCACCGGCCCTGGAGTCAGGAGTATCTGACTTCAAATCTGGCCTCAGACACTTAATTACCTAGCTATATGGCTTGGGCAAACCACTTAACCCCATTTGCCTTACAAAAACCTTAAAAAAAAAAGTGATATATTATGTAAGTTTGCCATCTCTTATACTTTATTTTTTCCTTAAAGATATGATTTTTCTCTCAACATATTTAATTTTGATTAATGTGTAGCATGGAAACAATGTAAAGACTATCAGACTGCCTTCTGTGGGGGGGGGTGAGACTGGGGGGGAAATTATAAAATGCAAAAAAAAATGCCTTATTTATCCCTCCCAACTTCTGGAAACCACATATGAAAACTACTTAAATAGATGACACTTAGTTATTTTTATCCAAACAAAATCTTTGCATCACAATATTTCTAACATTCTATGTAAATAGCAGAAGAGCAAGTGATAGTCATTTGATATAACCACTAGAAGGGTATGTATGCATCTGAGCAGGTAATCTGCCAATGAGGTTATCGTTGGCAGGTAAAACTGGTCAGAAACTTAGCATTAGAAATTTCCATTTTAGGAGATCTGTTCACTACTCTTGTAGAAAATAATGGTGTTTTGAAATCTCAGACTAGGAAGAGGAAGGGCAAAAGGCCCTTTATCACAAAGACAAAGCACACCCTATCCATAAGGCATCATCTTTCCTTAAAAGGGCATAATAACCCATTCATTTGGACTTCCCTCAATTTAGAATACAGGCTTAGTAAAGAGGATTATGTTCTAAATTACTGACTGACTATATAATCAACTTTCTACACTGGGATCCACTTGGGATGTTACTGCCTCAAACTTCTAGGCAGTCATTATTATAGCAGCAAAACAATGAATGAATTCAAATACTATGGGTACTCTTTTCACCCTCCAAAGGTAGATTTTTTAAAACTAACACCGACACATATAGTTTTATGAAGATGTAAATCATGGAATGTTAATGGAAATTCATAGCTCCAGTTACCAAACCAGAATTAGAAAACTGCTGCTCTCAATGTCCTTAGCATTAAGTCCACTAAAATTGAATAGTACTTGTCAGAGATGCTTCTTTTAGAATTCCAAATCATACTTACAAGTATGCAGGCAGTAATGCAACTCAAGGAGATACAAACGGCAAAAAATATATTCAGTGGTTTTGGAGGTAGTTGAGGGAACACAAAAGCACTGATCAAAGTTACCTATATAAAAAAAGTAAACAATACTTTAAAATAAATCTCAAAGATCTGATTATATTAGAATGCAGGGAATAAAAATTATGGAAACTCTAACCTAAATTCTTAGCTTTTTAATCAACTGAGAGGTAAGTGTTAAAGGCATCCAGCAATTTTGAAAAAACAAACCCACATTTATCATCTCCCCTCCCTCTGCCTTAGTGGGACTGAATCTAAAGAAGCTTGAGATTAACATATGTATATGTATATGTATATGTATATGTATTTGCTAAATACTTCTGGGGCATCCTGAAAAAGAATCAGCCATACATAGTATAATGTATCTTCTAGACTTGAACCCCATACCAAATCCCAACTCCACTCCCACCCTCAAAAAAGCCAAGCAATAGAAGAAAGCTGAATTCATTCTGATTTCACCATTAATACCAATTTAGATTCAATTGTGTTTGGTAGGGAGAAAAAAGGAGTCCATTTGTCAAAGAGATGTGACAGCCCCTTGCAATTCCACACACAACTGGAAAGTCAGATCAGAGATGACCCTAATAAATAAAGGTTCAAAGGACCTAAAACTCAAGATGGGGGGGGGGGGGGTCAACTGCAGGCTTTAATTTCCTTTGGTTGGGCTGGTTGTGTTCCTCTGGTTTTAGGACATGGTAACTTTTTTCCCCTTTATGACTTAAGAAATCTGCTTAGGATTTATAAAGGATATACCTCATCCTAGCCCACCCTCCTCTACATAGTCTCCATTTACCCATTACAAAGTCACCTCCAGGGGCAGCTAGGTGGCACAGTGGATAGCATACCAGTCCTGGAGTCAGAAAGACCTGAGTTCAAATCCAGCCTCAGACACTTAATAATTGTCTAGCTGTGTGACCTTGGGAGAGTCACTTAACCCCATTGCCTTAAATATTTTTAATTGGTCTTTCTAAAAAAAAAGTCATCTCCAAAAGCTATAACCTATGATAAAGAAAAAATAAAAATACCCCTTTTGTAAGTTAACTAGAGAGATAAGAAAAGCAGACCCCCACCAACTCTATCCCTTACTGCCTAGGTAAAGATTATTCCTTTTGTGGGTTGCCTCGGATCCTTGGGCTATTTCACTTTCCCTTAGTGGTCTCCAAGAAGAAGGAATGGAAATCAAAAAGTAATTGGGCTTAGCTACTACCTGCTAAATTAGGAAGAGACTGTATAAAAAGGATTCAGTCAGCTAGCTTTAATTTAGATCCCTATAGCATAGTCTTTAATGAGGAAGTTGATTTACTCTGTATTCTGGCCAGAGCAGAACTATGAGTGGGACATTCTGGTCTACATCAAAATTCACAAAACAAAAACAAAAACCCACACTTACCAGAAGCAGCAAAGATGTCAAGCTGCCAACAACTAGATTAATGATACGATCCTGAAAAGAGAGGAAAAATATTTGAGACACCTTAATTTTATCCAGGCTAGTCCCAAAGGAGCAACTTAAACATGCATCTGGGAAACATCTGGAAGGAGAGCAGAGCTTTGAAAACATGGAAGAAAGGCCAGCATGCCCAATTCTGGGTGAGGGAAAATGTTAGAGAACTTAGTGGATGTAAGGGCGAGTTGAAGTGAGTGCAGGGGTGGCTAGGTGGCACAGTGGATAGAGCACTGGCCCTGGAGTCAGGAGTACCTGAGTTCAAATCTGCTCTCAGACACTTAATAATTTGCTGTGTGACCTTAGGCAAGTCACTTAACCCCACTGCCTGGTATACATTAAGTTAAAATACTATTTATTTCCATATGGACCTTTATTGTTAAGTTCTTTCTTTCCTCTTCCACATACATCCTCCAGGCCCTCTAGTTGCCCTGGAAAGAGGAAGAGGGGTTTTTTTCCCCCCAACAAATCATAGAGTCAGATGGAACTTTAGGAATTGTTTAGTCCAAACTCTTTATTTCACAGATGACAAAACTGAGGCCAGGCTAAGTAACTTGTCCAGAATTGCAGAAGCAGAAAATGACTGAGAAGATCTGGATTTGAATCTAACTCCAAATCCAATGCTCTTCCATTATACCATTTTAAATTCTGTTAATAATCTTCTCCAAATGTATAGTCTAATCCTTCAAGAAATTATTCTTTCCTCTCCCTTTTCCTTTGTCCCACCAACTATCCAAAGTTAAGCCCTCCTCTTCCCAAATATCAACCTTTATACAAAGGTAAGAATCACAGCATCAAATGATGGAGGACATCTGGTCTGAACCCCCTCATTTTACATTTGAGGAAACTGAGGTCTTGTAAAGTAAGTAAAGTGATTTGAACTATGGTCTTCTGACTTTGGCATTGTACCACAGAGGACAAGAGCTAGGGTCCTGGCATTCTTTACATTTACTATCCCTTCTGGAAATCCTTTAATTCAGCTAGACTCCCAAGAACCATGAGAGCTGATCAGAATCTGTTGAGATTCTGCAAGAAGTTAAGTTACATGCAAGAAGCTAAGTCAAGGACATGAAAATCTCCTGGAATATTCAGGGGCAGCCATACAGAATTAAACACTGAACCATAGATTCCACAGATTTTAATGTTACTATAACAATTTTTACTCCTATTCCTCCACCATTCTGGGAAGTCCATGGTACGAGTATTATAGCCCCCCATTTTGCAGATAAGAAAGATACTAACTCAAAGGTTAATCTCCCTGACTGCTCTATATTCTAAGAGATACAGGCTCAAACCCAGAGCTTCTTAAAATGTACATTTTCCATTACACCAGAGAGCCCCAGGACTTTGTAGTAACCTTAAATTAGAAAGAACTAAGTGTGGAAAGACTCCTAGACTGGTCATCAGTTCTAGTGCTAGTTGAATGAGACCCTGGACCTTACTTCCCCTTATCTTTCCAAAGAAGCAGTCTGACTCTTCCAGCTCCAAAATTCTGATTCTGTAGTCTACTTTATCCCTGTCTTGACCTAGGGTTGTGCAGTCACTTCAGAGAGCTTTCCTTTCATGGATCCTAAGCAGGAAGTCCTCTGAGTTCCTGCTTCTGGCTCCAGAAGGTTCAGCAGAGCATTACAAAGGACCCAGAAATAACATCCAGGAATGGAATTCCAGACAGCTCTTGGGTTCCCCCGAAATCATCTGACTTCTAGAACATAGAACTCATCACACTAACATTTGGAACTCCAGAGGATGGGAAAAGGGAAGAGAGCTATGCCAAGAGAAAGACAATAACCCATTTTCCAAAATGGTCTTTCTCAAGTGTATAATCTCATTTAATCAACACAGGACACTATGCCAGATATATGTTGGGCAAGAGATCAAGTGAAACATTTAACAACAATGGAAGGACCCACAGCTCTGGATTCCCTGGCAAGCTGTACTAGTCTAGCCAATCAGCAGAAAAGCTCCTCTTTAGGAGTGATAGGAAACTTGGTGTGGACTATTTCCTCCAATGCCACAAATGGTTGGTTTTTCTTTCACTTTTTTTCTTCTTTTTGGGGGGAGGGAAAAATGAGTGTGTGTGTGTGTACATATTTTACATTTGTGTATATATATATATATATATATATATATGTATATATATATACACATATATATGTGCAAATGACAAAAATTAAAACCAAAAGGCATAAAAACTTTTCTTTAAGGGAGAGAAAAAAACAATAGAAAGGTCTTTTAAAAAAAACTTCCAAGGATATAGTCATTGATCCAAGACTGGATCCCATTTACTAACTTTTCCCAGAACTCATAAAATGCATGATTTCAAAAATTCCTGGCTTCAGAACCAGAGGATCTAGTTTTGAATGTAAACCATGCATGCCACTTGCTACTTGGGTCATCTTGGACAAGTCACAAACTCCCTGGATTTCAGTTTTCTCAACTGTAAAATGGGAATATTGGACTAAATGGCTCCTAAGAGTCCTTCAAGCTATCAATTCTGTAAAAGCAAGATAATTTTCATTTAACATTTGGAGAATGAAGGGTCAAGAATATAATCTCCAATTTCTAATGCTCCAATCCTATAGACAAGTCTAGAGAATGGTTATATCTGCTTCATTTTCAAAAAGGACCAAATAATCCAGAAGCTGAATCTCTTAAGAATCTTAGCTTCCCAGATGAACCAGAGCCTTTCAGAACCCTCCCTGTCCAAACACACTGCATTATATAGATAGAGATGAGTAGCACCCAGGCCAGCTCTGCCCTCCAGTCTGCCAAGTGACTGTTCCTGCCAGCTTCTGGCTGAATGACACTGGATTTTTAGGTTCAGCTGCTCTGAAAGCAATCCCAGAAGAACTGATGGTTTGGAGCTCAGTTTGTCTGTCCACAACCAGGGACAGCTACAAAACCTCTGGACTTCACACAGCTGTTTCACCAGTTTCAAGGATGACTTGAACAATTTCCAAGAAAGAAACCCTTCCTACAAGACTACAACTCAGCAAAGCCAGGGAGGAGTCACGAAATAAATAGAAAGCTTCCTTTGCAGCAGAAATGCAGCCCTGGTCAGAGTCCATCCTCTAAAGAAAGCCCCTTCCATAAAGGGCAAGTTGCTAAGGGAAAGTAAGAGAATGAGGAAACAAAAAAACAAGCACTCTCATTCCCAGTTTTATCCTCTCTGTGCTTCTTATCAGAAATGAAGACTGATTATAACCAAGATCCTTCTGGTGTTCTAAAGTAATAAGAAAAAGTGGAATGACTAGTTGTGTACATTTGAATTTTTGAAAAAGCAGGTACTACAACTCTCCAGAAAACAAAAGTCCATTCCTACCTCTCTTCTCTCCAAGTCTCTATAGAAAGACCAGTTACAAATGGACATCATAATAAATACTTTGCAAACTTGATCTATGCTTTGACACTATTGAAAAAAACATAGCAGGGGGAGTAATTTTTATGGGAGTGAGGGGCTAGAACCTGTGATTTCATGAGTATCCATATGGATGATTGTCTCCCCCATTAGTTTGTGAGCCGCTCAATTTCGAATTATGCTCGACATTCAAACTGTGCTTTTCCCTTTGTTCCAGCAATACTATTGGTTTGTACCCCCAAATAATCATTAAAAAGGGAAAAAAGGCCCACATGTACAAAAATATTTATAGCAGCTCTTTTTGTAGCAGCAAAGAATTAGAAATTGAGAGGTTGTCCATCAATTGGGAAAAGGCTGAACAAATCATGGTATATGGATGTGATGGAAAATAACTGTTCATCCATATTCAGAGTAAAAAAACTATGAATTTGAATGGAGAGCAAAATATACTATGTTCACTTTTTTAAAACTTGTTTTGTTTTTCTTTCTCATGGGTCCCTCTTCAATTCTAATTCTTCTTTTACAATACTAATATGAAAATTTGTTAAACATGATTGTATATATATAAAACATATCAGATTATTTGCTGCCATAGGGGAGACAGGGAGGGAAGGAGACAGAAAAAAGCTTCCAAAATGATGAATGCTGAAAACTATCTTTACATGTAGTAGAGGAAAATTTAAAAAAATAGCATACAAGTAAGTAAGACTGCCCTTGAGGGCAGAGACTGTCTTTTGCCTTTCAAACCCATAGGACTTGGCATAGCATGAAGTAGGTACTTCATTAATGTTTTCTGAACTGAACATCACACCAAACTGAGGGAGCTTACAAAGGGTCTCTTTCTTACAATAGAAGTCCTATAATGTCATAGAGGTTGTGTGGACTAATGGATACTAGAGATAGCCTTAGAGTAAGAATCAGATTCAAGTCCCACTGCTGACATGTACTGCCTATATACATGACCCAGATCCACACACTTATTGGTAGGCAGCTAGATGATCTACAGATAAGCTGGACATGGAGTCAGCAACACCTAAGTTTGACTCTTGCCTCACTTATCAGCTCTACAAATTTAGCAAGTCACCTGATATTTCTCAGCTTTAGTTTTCTCATTTGTAAAATGGGGATAACAGGGCGGCTAGGTGGCGCAGTGAATAGAGCACTGACTTTGGAGTCAGGAGTACCTGGGTTCAAATCCGACCTCAGACACTTAATAATTACCTAGCCGTGTGGCCTTGGGCAAGTCACTTAACCCCACTGCCTTGAAAAATCTAAAAAAAAAATGGGGATAACATCTGCCATCACAGGATTGTTTTGAGGGTCAAATAATGTGCCCAAATGTATTCAAATTATTAACAATAATATATAAATGTTAGCTCTCATCATCGCTTATCCTGCCTCCTGAAGACTGTCTCTAACTTAGGGCTATCTGTTCTGGTAGAGGATGTTTGTTTTCTCAGGGTTGAGGGTTCCCAATGCCAATGAAATCCAGCTCCTATTCCTGTCCCCATTCCTTCTAGGAAAAACTTCATCCATGAGCAACCCCTCTGTTGATGCAGACCAACCCTTCTATACCTTAATGTGCTTTTTTTCCTACCATCACATTTTACAAAAAAAAAACACAAAAAAAACCCAGACATCTGGTTTCTGATAACTGACAATCACCAGTCCAAGTTTAGCTGGGGCTGATCCTAGGATGACAGACACATGCTTATTCCATGACTAGTCCCTGCCTGAAGCCATTCAAGCTTGGTACCAGAATATCCAGAATTTATATTCCATTGGCATAACCTTTGATACCCACACTCAGCTCTGTGGCCAGAAAGAAAATTTGAGAGCACTTAATTATTTCCTCCCTTGTTATCTGAGATTGTTGTTTTTTTTTTAAGTTGTTATAATACCAGAGCGGCTAGGTGGCCTAGTGGATAAAGCACTGGCCCTGGAGTCAGGAGTACCTGGGTTCAAATCTGGCCTCAGACACTTAATAATTACCTAGCTGTGTGGCCTTGGGCAAGCCACTTAACCCCGTTTGCCTTGCAAAAAAAAAAAACAAAAAAAAAACTCTCCTCCCACACACACACACACACAAGAAAACTCTTATAAGAGACAAAAACTCTCCTAAGAGACTTAGAATGCATATACATATTGAGAGGGGCAAGAAGAAAAATGAATCTGTATAAATTACTAAAAGATGTACATTTTAAAAAGCTATGTGTATGAAGCTGAAAAAGCAATATGTCACAATTGGGATAAAGAAATCAACATGTACCTACAGTCTGAATTTCCTCCAAGAATTACCTATCTAGAAGTCTGTTCAAGTAACCAGCAAATCTTCATCTCTTCTGCCATCTCTTTCCTGTCTGCTTTCCACAGAGCTGAAATATAAAGTCTCTTTGGAAAAAATCAGTCCTTGAAAAACCAACAACAACTGCAGGGGGAGGGGGAGAAAAATTGTAAAATAAAACCTTGCAAAAAATGACTGAAAAACTACTATTGCATGTGGTTGGGAAAAAAAGAGATAAATAAAATATATATTTTTAAATAAAATAAAATAATGGGCTGCTAGGTGGCGCAGTGGAGTCAGGAGTACCTGGGTTCATAATTACCTAGCTGTGTGGCCTTGGCCAAGCCACTTAACTCCATTTGCCTTGCAAAAAACCTAAAAAAATAAAATAAAATAAAATAAAATAAAATAAAATAAAATAAAATAACAATGGGTTCAGTTCAGGAAGAAAAAGAAAAGGAGAAACACCAATATCTCCAAATAAGGTGAAACATTCATCTACCAGAGCCATAGCTATAACACCTCTCTGTCCCTGAAGTAAGTCAATAGTCATTAAACTTTATTAAGCACTTACTGTCTACTAGGCACTGTGTTAAGTAATGAGGATACAAAAACCCTACAAGGAGCTCAGAATCTAATGGGGGGAGGGGAGACAAGCAAATAAAATGTACAAACAATTTATATAAAGGATAAATAAACCATTAAGGGAGGAAAGGTCTAGAATTAAGAGGAGTGGGGAAACAGCTTCCTGCAGAAAACCAAGGTTGCCACATAACCCTCCTCCAAATCCATGCCAACAGCTATCATCTGCAACAATAGACTTCTCTACCTTTGTCACAGCCTTCCCTGGACACAACATTATTCAGTCAGCCAACAGTCCTGGAACAATTCGAATTTAGGGAAAAGGAAGGAAAGTGGACAATCACTAATCATCCATCTTTTTCTTGAAGACCTCCACCTCTCAAAGAGAGTCATTTATTTTACTTTTGGACAGCCCTCATTTTTGAGGAAGTTATTTCTTACACCAAGTCTAACTTATCCTCAGGGCAACTTTTCCCCTTTGTTCCTGGTTCTGTTCTAAGAAGCCCAATCGAGGGCATAGGAGCCTTCCTCCATATTAAATCAGACATTTGAATATATGAGACCAATAATCATGATTCCCTAAGTCTTTTATAGGCTTGATATGCCCAAGAAGAGATCTATGGGAAGACCTATGAGTCCTTGCTTCAGTCAGTCTTATATGCCTCCAAAATAAACCCAGGGCAGGTTCATCCTAAAGGGCATAGGATTGAGTGATGCAGTATTCCGATTTCAACTTTTGACAGAACTACTAACCATTCCCATACCCTTTGATCAGATTAGTATTTGTTTTCTCTGAAAACTGACCAAGCAGTACCAAGGTTTGGTTGGCCCTTGATTGGGCTAAGGCTTAAGAGAAAATAAGCATTTACATAGCTTATATCTGAGGCACTATGCTAAGCAATTTTAACAAATTATACGTCCTTTGATGGCTTCTGGCTACACTAATTGGCAAAAAGCCGACTCTATAGCCACACCTTCCACAGCTAATCAGAGAAAAGAGAGAGAGGAGACCACCTACTCTAAGTGTTTGCAGTGTCCTTGTTGAATGTTCTTTCTATGCTATGGCAAGGTAAACCTCCTTTGGCTAATTGTTGAATGACCATTTCATTCCAACAGAGAACCAGCTACACTAACACCATCTGCACAAGTTTATCCTGTTTATATTTGTTTGCATGTTATCTCTGTTAGATTATAAAATCCTTAAGAACAAGGACTATCTTTGAACTCTTTTTGTATCCCAAGTTTGACAGTACTTGACAAGTAAATGCTTTACAAGTATGTTCATTGATTGGTTGCTCATTACACAACTTTGAGCTAAAGCTTTGATGGGGGGGGGGGGATTTGCTGAAAAGAAACATTTTCATAGAGGAAAAGTTAGAGAGCACAGTTGGGAAGCCTCATCTAGTCCCCTAGAAAATTAATATCAGAGTATCATAAATAAACTGCCCTATTCCCAAGAGGTCTCTTTCTTAAATAATCCACCTCCCCCATAAGATCACCTGTGGTTTTTGTTTAAAAAGGCAAATGGACCTTTATGATTCCCTTCCAACTCTTTGTAACTGAGTCCAAGTTCAAATCTGTAACTTGGAATTCTGTTGAGTCAAATTTAGTTGTTTGAGGAAGAAGGGATAAAGAAAAGTCATGGCGAGGGAAGGAAGAAAATAAGGAAATATAGCTCCTACTATGTGACAGGCATCCATCCTCACAATCACCTTGGGAATGCATTGCTGCATTCAAGTTTTACTGTTGAGCAAAGCTAGACTACTTGATGAAGTGACTTGTCCCAGGTCTCACAGGTGGTAAGTCAGTATCTCGGGGTGAACTTGGAACTCAAATCTTTCCAGACCCAGAACTCTATCCATTCCACTAGCAGATTCCACCTTTGTCAGCATGTTGGGGTAGGACTTTAAACCTGGACATCCCTTGTGAAAAGCATGGCACTGGACCCCAGACCAGTGAAAACAGGACCCAGGATAAATACACTTGTGGCCAAGCCTATCCCCAAATTCCAATTCCACAAAAGAGATAGTAGAGGCCAAAGCCAGTGGGTACAGTGGTGGGGAAAAGTAGGCTTCAAGAGATGGACAAACTGGAAGTTTGCTGCAAGAAAAAAAATATGCACACCAGCACCCTGAGGAAAAAAGCTTCATTCACCTCAAAAAAATTACAAGTCTCTATTGACAGCAAAGTTTTGAACTGCCATTCTCATAGTTTAAAGTCTTTAGAAATCATTTGAATATTTTGTATTTTATATATATATATATATATATATATATATGTTATGTAGATATTATATATCTGGAAGATTTATTCCATATTGTTTGGATCCAGTTTGGAAATGAATTCAAAAGCATTTATTAAGCACCTACTATATACCAAAGAACACACTGCAAACAGAAAAACTAGGGACTAGAAAATTAAAGGGTAAATGTCTATATAGTCACAAACGTGAGGTTGTACAATTCAATTCAATTACAAGTAAAGTGACAAGGGATGATCAACTTGATCAAGAAACAATTATGAAAGGGCAGCTAGGTGCTGTAGTGGATAGAGCACCGGCCCTGGAGTCAGAAGGACCTGAGTTCAAATTTAACCTCAGACACTTAATAATTGCCTAGCTGTGTGACCTTGGGTAAGTCACTCTTAACCTCATTGCCTTAAATAAATAAAATTTGAGAAAAATAAAAAGAAACAATTATGAATATCTGCCATGTTATAAGGTACTGTCCATGGTCACTGTCCTCAAGTAGATTACAAGCTTATTGAAGAGCTAATATATATATATATATATATATATATATATATATATATATATGGTGCTATATATATTGTAAGATACTAGAGTCATTTGAATGAGAAAGATGGTGCTACATAATTTCAGAAAAAGAAAGCTTCATTGTGGACTGGAGTGATGGTTTAAGTCTTCCTATCAGAAGGAGGATTTCTGTTGGTTCTGACCCAACTGCTCAATGACAGAAGAGAGAAGGTTCTAAGTGGACCAGTGTGATTGGTTGAGTCCCAGTATGGAAAGCAGATGAAGTTAAAAATAGAGAAAAAGAGACTGGGACCCAGTTATGTAGGGCCTCAAATAACAAGTTTGAGTTTGAATGGTCTCACCAACCATTTCACCTCTGAAACATTTAAAAGAAAGTTCAAAAGACCCAGTCACCTACCTGGCATTCAGTAAAGACCTTTTTAATGCTCCTGAGAAACCTAGAATGAAAGTAACATGGCAACCCCATTCCAACCTGGTTTAGAATGGTTGAGGTAGAAAAATGTTAAGAAGTCAAAAAAATAGGGGCAGCTAGGTGGCGCAGTGGATAGAGCATGGGCCCTGGAGTCAGAAGTACTAGAGTTCAAATCCGGCCTCAGACACTTAATAATTTCCTAGCTGTGTGGCCTTAGGCAAGCCACTTAATCCCACTGCCTTGCAAAAAAAAAAAAATCTAAAATAAATAAGTCAAAAAATAGAGAAGATTCTACTTGTGTCAGAACAATATAATGGAACAGAAAAACAGCAAAAACAAAACAGGCATATATCATTGAAGTTTTGGAGCCAAAAAAGCCTTAGAGATCTTCCAGTCAAATTTTCTCAATCAGATGATGAGGTAACTGAGGCACAGAGAGATTAAACAACTTTCCCAAGCTACACAGGTAGTCCATGACAAAGGCACACCTGGAATGTGACTCAGTTCACCATATACTTCTGCTTAGGTGAGCACAGGAAATAACTGGGGCATAAATGGAAAAATGGTTATATTGACCAAGACCTGATTTCCATAAGGAAGCTGCTTCTGTGCAGCATCAAGAATATCACTCACATGGAAAGTCTTGACTGGAAGTCTAGTTTGAAGAGAAGCTGGGAAGACAAAAGCCTGCCAAGAACAATGTTCTGTCTCTATAAGTAGGCTGGGGAAAAGCCTGCCAAGGACAAAGCATCTTAAAAAACAGCTGTGTCATCAAGTAAACCATGAAATTACCCCCCCTACACACACACACACACACACACACACACACACACACACACACAAACACTCAACCACCCTATGCATTAATTATAACACTGTCATTTATACACTATCATTTGCCAAATAGCACAAGTGAGAATTAATAAGACAGAACTAGGCAAGGGGCCACCAAAAATAATCTGACACACAACAATATTTTATGAAAGAGGAGGGGGGAAAAGGAGGGAAGAGAATTCCCAATAGGCCTTTTCATTTGCCCTTTCATCCTTTTGACAGAAAGGCATGTCAACAACCTTTCTTAGGGGAAGACCCTGGGCAAGGAATTCCTAAGAAAGAACAAGCAATGGAAAGCATGATTCTCAAATATTGTCTCATTCACTAAATACTGCCTTCGTCCCCCAAACACTTAATATGGCAAATTCACTAACTTATTCCCTCTTGAGATCCCACTTTTTCATTCCCTTTAGGTACAACACAACCAACACCTAGACAGAGTAACAACTGGATTTAGTGTTATTCTACAAGATTCACAAAATCAGAGGAAACGAGAAAAGAAGATAGAGGATCAAGACAAAGTGGAAAAATCCTAGTCTCTTCCTAGAGACTAAAGATATCTTTCCCTTTTTCATTCTACAATCTAAAATGCTTCTTTTTTTCTTTCCTTTTTCTGGAAAAAACCAAGCATTCTAAGGAAGAGGTAGATTTACAAGTACAACAAGAGACATCTCAGAGGACCTTGGGGATTAGAGAAGACAGGAAGAATGGCTTGCAAAGTCTCAGATATTTTGGTTGAAACCTTAGAAAGTCCCTGTAGTTTGCTAAAACAGAAATATCGTATACAAAAACATTAGGTATCACAATGAATAATAAGAATACTGGACCTAGAACCAGGAAGATCAGAGTTTAAATTTAATCATGGATACTTACTACTTATATGACCCTAGGGAATTCATTTAACTTCTGACTTAATTTCCCACCAGTAAAATGATAATAATAATAATAATAATAATAATGCCTACCTCCCAGGCTTGTTGTATCAGATAAGACAATATTTGTGAAAATATTTGCAAACTTTAAAGCACTATAGCAATGCTAACTATTGAGTCAATGGGTATGAGTAAAGCAGCTTTATTGTGGTTAATGATTCTAATCAGGAACCAAGTTACAAATGTTTTCAATATTGTTATCTTACATAAATATGTCCCACAAAATATTTAAATAATAGCTTTACCCATCTAAAACATTTTACATTTCAACCCAGAAAGGTATTACATGTATTATGAACATTTACATTTGGTTAAAGTAAAGCTCAGATTAAATAAGAGGTGAGACCAAAGACACTACTAATAAATGGTAGACCCAGGACTGACTCAAATCCAGGGCTTTTTAACTCCCTCTCCCATTATTCTTTTTCACAGATTGAATTACCTTCTCTGAACAATAGGTGACACAATGGTTAGTGTACTGAGCCTGTACTGAGTTCAAATGTGACCTCAGAAACTACCTCTATGACCTTGAGTAAGTCCTTTTTGCCTCAGTTTCCTTGTTTGTAAAATGAGCTGGAAAAGGAAATGACAAATTACTCCATTACCTGCCAAGAAATTCCCAAATGGAGTCATGAAGAGTCAGACATGACTGGAAAAAAAAAAACTAAACAGCAATGACTACGTTCATTATTTATTTGTTTACTTGAGGTCCTTTCTATTAGAATAGAAGCTCTTTAAAAGCAAAGGGCAATTTTTGCCTTTCTATCCCCAGCTCTGAGCATAGTGCCTGGTGCATAATAATCAAATAATCAATTAATGAATGCTTGATGAAACAAATATCTTTTTTTTTTTTAGGTTTTTCAAGGCAATGGGTTTAAGTGGCTTGCTAAGGCCACACAGCTAGGTAATTATTAAGTGTCTGAGGTCATATTTGAACTCAGGTACTCCTAACTCCAAGGCTGGTGCTCTATTCACTGTGCCACCTAGCCATCCCATGATAAAACAAATATCTCCATGGGGAGAGGGAAGAAAAGGGAGGGTAGTAGAAAAATGTGGAATTCAAAAGTCTAAAAACAAATAAAGAAATGTTTGTTGAATGACTACCTACTCAACTTTGTAGGACTGCTGGGAAAGCTATTTACATCTACAACCAAGAAAGTTCCAAAGCTTCTCTATCAATAGTTTTTTTTTTGTTTTTTTTCTTGGTGAGCATTATGTCTAAATACTGTTACTCAGAAAATGGGTTTATGTACCTACACTTCCTACTTTGACTTCTCCCCTTACAGGTGGCCCTCCAAAAATCTGACAACCTGTGACTACTGTGTATGATTTCTTGGCACTGGAAACAAGAATTGGAAAAAATGAGGTAAGTAGACTAGAACCACAGAAAGGTCATATCCTCTAGAGACTTTCCCCATCCATCCCAACTTCACTCACTCAGTGCATGTCATCTTGTATTGTTATTTATTTCTTTTTGTTGTAGTTGTTCTAGGAACTAAGAAAAAAAATTTGCTAGAGTATCTTCCCACCTCACCCTCCACCCCAGAAATTATCTCTGAGCATCAGCAAAGTGCTCTTTTAAGCGTACTGATGAAAAGTTTAGAAAATGTTGCAAACTTCCAAAGGTTTTCTGTTTGTGGTTTTCTCGACTCAATCAAATAGTTGATAAGGCAATTTGTGGCTTTTTATCTTAAAGACCATAATCATGCAATGTGGGGACCACATTCAGAATGTGTTACTCCCAAGTGGGGCCCTTATCAGATTAAAATGTCAATGGAAAATATTTAACAAAATAAAAATACAAAAGAACTATTAATATGTGGTTTCCTAAGTCAACATGCAACCAGAAGGGATCTTTTTAGAGACTCTGATTTCTGAGTTTAATACCAATGCTTTGAAGGATTTGATTTCGTTATTATTTTTTTTTTAGGTTTTTTTTCCCCCAAGGCAAATGGGGTTAAGTGGCTTGCCCAAGGCCACACAGCTTGGTAATTATTAAGTGTCTGAGACAGGATTTGAACCCAGGTACTCCTGACTCCAGGGTGGGTGCTTTATCCACTACACCTCCTAGCCACCCCCGACTTCGTTATTTCTAAAGCAATTGTACCCCAAGTTTATGGAAGCCATCATAAACAGCAATGCAAGTCAATAATGGGATGGAAAGAGTATTGGTTTGAAGTTAGAAGAGACAAGTTCAGATCTTGCCTCTTCTGACCTTAGGCAAATAATTTTATTTCCCTGGATCTCAATTTATTCGTAAAATGGAGTTAAAAACTAAACGGCTTCTAATGTCTCTTTCTTAGGATCTAATTCCAAGGGTAAGAAACTTGGTGGTCCACCTCACTGCCACCCCCATCCCTAGCACTGAAGTGGAAGCAAAAAAAGGAATGAAGGGTAGGAGAATAAAGTACTGAAATGTATGTTAAAAGAGGAGTGGCACTTGTTCTATACCCTGAAGAGATAATGAAAAAGGGTAAAAACATCACTTGTACAAAAATATTCATAGCAGCCCTGTTTGTGGTGGCAAAGAATTGGAAATCAAGTCAATGTCCTTCAGTTGGGGAATGGCTTAGCAAACTGTGGTGTATGTATGTATGTCATGGAACACTATTGTTCTATTAGAAACCAGAAGGGATGAGAATTCAGGGAATCCTGGAGAGATTTGCATGAACTGATGCTGAGTGAGATGAGCAGAACCAGAAAAACACTGTACACCCTATCAGCAACATGGGGGTGATGTTCAACCTTGATGGACTTGCTCGTTCCATCAGTGCAACAATCAGGGACAATTTTGGGCTGTCTGAAATGGAGAATACCATCTGTATACAGATAAAGAGCTGTGGAGTTTGAACAAATTTCAAGGACTATTCCCTTTAATTTAGAGGGAAAAAAAAACAAACATATCTTATTAACTGATCTTGTTATCTCTTATACTTTATGTTTCTTCCTTAAGGATATGATTTCTCTTTCATCACACTCAATTTGGATCAATGTACAACATGGAAACAAAGTAAAGACTGACAGATTGCTTTCTGTGGGGGTAGGGTGGGGGAGGGAAGTAAGATGGGGGAAATTGTAAAACTCAAATAAAATCTTTAATAAAAAAACCCTCTCTCAAAAAACGTAGATGATTCTATTAGTGAAATTATTGGATTTTAGTGACTATTTGTAGATGAAATGTAAGCTCATTGAGAAAGGATTTTTTTGGGGGGTAATGAATATTCATTTATCCAGTGCCTGGTAACAGTGTCAAAATACAAAGCAGGTGCCTAATAAATTTTTATCAAATAAAAAAAAATAAAATAAATAAAATAAAATAAAATAAAAGAGGAGTGGCTCTATCTCTGACAGAACTTGGTAGTGAGTACATGGATAAACCTTATGTCTCATGCCCCAGGCACCTCTTTCATAAATATAAATTACAGAAGAGTTCTAGGAGAAGAAAGTTCCACACCAGAAGATGCCCAGATGGATAATTTCACAAGTTTATAGCTCCATACCCATCATCCCTTCTCATTTTATTTTTGTTTTTACCATTCCAAACAGAGAAATGCAAGCACAGGCATAAAGACAAGATTTTCTGTATAGTTTCATCACCTAAAAACGTGTTTCCTTCCTTCCTTGGGAAGTAGAGAAACCCCGTCCCATTTCACACCAATCTCTAGCCTTTGGGGTAAGAAAAGATGCAAAATTGCAAAAGGTCTCTGCCATCCAGGAAGTAGAGAAATGCCATTTCTTCAGTTCCTCACCTAGTCTCCACACCTGAGAGAACTCCACCTGTGGCCAGATCCCTAGGGATATTTAATAAACTACCTCAAACTCATTATTTAAGGATTAAGTCCCATCTGCTACTGAATGAAACTGGAGAAAATCACAAAATCACTACAAATTTTCTGAAATGGGCCCTCAATGTGGCAAGGCAATACTTCTATACCTCCCAAACTGAATCGATATACCACACATCACAAGGAAGCTTAACAATTTTTTTCATTCTTCCTTTCTCATGGCTTCCCTTCCCCAAACACTCTCAGGTGAGAACTCTGTCTCAAAATTCACTAAAAAGTTCAGGTCATTCACCAGAGCTCCCCCTTCTCCCCTCCTCCACATCTCACATCACTTTTCCCAATATCTCCTCCTTCAATCCTGTTGCAAGTGAAAAAGGGTTTTTTTTCTCCTTGATGTAGCAAACCTTTCACATGAGTGATCCCATTCTATCTCAAAAGATAGCCCCTTCACATTCCCACTCACATTTATCCTTAATCTCTCCCAGTCCACTGGTTGCTTCCCTACTACTCTTTACCTCCCCATTCTCAAAAAAACCTTAATTTGATCTACCATTCTCATTAAACTATTTCCCCTTAACTCTTCCTTTTGTGAATAACTGCCAAAAGAAGGCATTCTACAGTAGACGCCTCCACTTCTTTTCCTCTCATTGTCTTCTGAAGTCTTAACTTCCTGTCCCTTGACATCATCATTCAACTGGTGTTTTCCTAATTACAAATTCAAGTGGCCTTTTCTCACCCACATTCTCCTTTATGTTTCTATAGCCTCTTCCATCATTCTCTTCTTAATATTCTCCTTTCTCTAGGTCTCCATGACATTACTTTCTCCTGGTTGTCTGCCTACTGTCAGACAGCAACTTCTAAGTCTCCTTTGCTGAGACCTTCATCCAAGTCACAACCACTAACCACGATGTCCCAAAAAACTCTGAACTGGAGCCTCTTCTCTTCTCCTTATATATCATTTTATTTAGTGATCTCTTCAGCTGACATGGATTCAATTATCTCTCTGCTGATAGTTCTCAGTTCTACTTCTCCAGCCCTAACTTCTTTCCTATTCTCCAGATTTACATCTTCTGTTGCCTACTGTTCATCATGAACACAATGTCCTATGGATATCTAAAACACATGTCCAAAAGTGAACTCAATATTTTTCTTCCAAATTCTAAATCCTTCTGAACTTTCCTGTCACATACCAGATCACCACCAACCTCCCAGGCAGCCAGCCTCACAAATTAGTTTAACGTTCACTCTCTTGGATACACCCTATCCAATCTGTTGCCAACTTTTCCCCCACCCCTGTTCCAATTTTCACTTAGCGATCTTTTTAAATGGCACATCTGACTGAGTCACCATGTGTATCCCCACTCGATAAACTCCAGGGGATCCCAATCAGCTCCAAGATCAAAGTTCTCTGTTTAAAGCCCTTCCTAACCTGATGCCCCATGCAGACTCCTACCTTTCCAGTCTTCTTCTTACCCTCATTACCTTTCTCTTTCCCTTTTACACTCATAATTCATTGTCTCTGGCCTCCTGGCCGGACCTAGAACAAGAAATTCCACTTCCCACCTCCAGGCATTTTCACTAATTGAACCTGAATGCTTTCTCTCCTAGTCTTCCAATTTCCCTTCAAATCCCAGCTACAAACTCCAACTTCCCATAAGATGCCTTTTGGAAACTCCTTTGAGAGGTGACCTTTTTTTACCTTTCTTTGTACCCCTATTTCTTACCACAAGTCTGTAATTAGTATGCAATTAATAAATGTTCCTGATCGATGAATTTAGGAATGTCATATTTCCCAAGAAGTTTAACTTCAATCACTGATACCATTTCCAAGTCATCTAATGAGGGAGAAGAGGGTAGGAAGGAGAAAGGAGAGGGACAATTGAGTATTTTCAAGTGTTCTGAAGCTCTCTATGGTCCTACACATGTTGTGAGGCTTTAACAAACAACAATAGGTTAAAAGTAGGTCAGAAGATTAGACAGTATGTATCAATCATGCTACAGTTACATCTTGAAAACTTAAGCTATTGGAGGACTCAGATGTTACTGGAGATAAACTGTATAGGAGACCTACCTTCTGCAAGATCCCAGAACACCTTAGAGCCCATTACTAGCAGCAAGGATTATCAGTGCCCCTTTATAGATAATCAGGAACTTTAAAGGAACAGGCCAGTTTACTTGACCATCATTTAGTAGTGGGGGTAGCAACAAGTTGTCTCTCTGTCTCTGTCTGTCTCTCTGTCTCTGTTTCTCTCTCTCTCTGTCTCTCTCTCTCTCTGTCTGTATGTCTGTCTCTCTCTCTCCTCTCCTGCATATGTATTTACTTGGATCTGATAAAGCAGTTCCTTACTCTGGGCATCGTCAAGTAAGTGATGCACCCATTGCATCCATGTCACAGGTGCGGGCGCTGCCTCCCGGGCACCGAGACAGGCCTAGCAAAGTGGGGCCGCGGGTGTGACTGCAAGAGCAGGTGTTCTTTGCACTACAACACACCATCTCCCCGACCTTCAACTGGGCCACCCCCAAGCTCTCATCTTGTGGCCACAATGTTGACCCTCAGATGGGGCAGATTCCTTTCCTGGGCACTTCATGGCCAAGCACACACTCGAGGGGGAGCGGCCAGGACGAGAGGGGTGCTTCAGGAGATCTGAGGCCGCCGGGCGCCCTTGGGGGTAGAAAGAGGAACCAAAACGAGCGGCCTGTTGGTGGCTCCCCTCCCCCGCAGGCACCTGGGCCCCGGGCACTTTCGGGAAAGGAGGCCCCCGGGTGCGGGCAGGGCAGAGGGCCGGCCCCGCCAGCCTTTCCCCCCACGGCCCCCTTCAGGGGCTGGCACGGAAGGGAAGCTGCGCGGAGCGGCCGAGGCCGGCGCCCGCGGGGCCCCGCACCCCTGCGCTCTCGGGGGGCTCGCCCTGGGTTTGCGGGCACCGGAGGCGGGCGCGGGCGCGGGCGCGGGGTGCGGGCGCGGGGCGCGGGGCGCGGGGCACGGGTGCGGGGCGCGGGCGTGGGGCACGGGCGCGGGGCGCGGGCGTGGGGCACGGGTGCGGGGCGCGGGGCGCGGGCGCCCTGCCCGGGCCGGGCTCACCCTTGCCGAGGTTTCTCCGAACAGGGGCCTGTTGTCCAGGCCGGCGGTGCCGTAGGTCCTGGCGCCGAACTCCTCCATGTCCCCCGCGCGGCGCGTCCCTGCGGGGCCCCGCGAGCAGCGGCCGCCGCCTCAGTCCCACGAGGCGGGCCGCGCGGGGCAGGCGGGCGGCGCCCCCGCCCCCTCGGTGCCCTTCCTCATGCCAACAGGTAGGTCCGCGGGAGAAAGTTGTCCCGCCGGGCCCGCCCTCCGGGCCGCGGCCCCGCCCCCGCCGGCCCGCGGCGGCAGCGAGGGGCGCGGGGCCTGTGCGGCCCGGCCCGCGGCGCCCCCACGCGCGCACGCGCACACGCGCTGGGCCCCGGCGGCCCCGCAGCCCCGCAGCCCCGGGTCCCGCGGGGCGGCCGCTAGCCGCGCCCCCGGGGCCCCGGGCCCCAGCCCAGCCTGCCGGCCCGCCCCGCGAGCATCCCGCGGCGCGGGCCCGGCCCGAGGGGGGCCCGGGCCCTGCCCGCAGCGTGGGGCCGGCCCCGCCCCGCGGCCCGCGTCACGCCCGGCCGCGCCAATCGCGCCCCGCCGGGGAGGAGCGCGGGGGCCCGGCTCGCTCGTTCCACCGGGGCGGCGAGTGTCCCGCGTGGGAGTGTCCCCGCGCCGGCCACCCCGGCCGGCCGCCGTAGCCCGGACTGGGGGGGGGGGAGTGGGTGGACTTCAGCCGGGGTCGGGGAGCAGCCCCCGCGCGCGGGGGGCCCCGTGGCCGGCAGTGACCCCACTCGGCCGGCGCTCCCGGGTGCGCGGCGCCCCCTCGGCCCCAGCCCGACCCCCCCCCCCGGCACCGGCCCGCCCGCCTCGCCCACCCGCGTCCGCGTCCCGCCGCGGGCACCGCACAGAGCGCGGGTTGGGCCGGCTGCGTAGCGCTCGCAGTGTGGGGCTCGGCGGGCAGCGGCGGGAGCAGAGCTCCCCCAAACGCATTAACAGACCCTTTCATGGGGGGCTAAAGTGTCCCAGCGCGGACAGGCCGTATGTGCGCCCCCGGTGCCCGGTGCCCGGTGCCCGGTGCCCAGCGCACGCCGGTCAGCTGGATGAGCATCATTTGCAGCTCGCGGTACATCAGGTGTTTTTTATACATGGTGGATGCCTGTCTTGCACTGCTTCTGTTCCATCTTGCCTCAGCGTTGAGGTCAAGTTCGACGCATCTCTCTCTACCCAACCCCTACTTCCTGGTGCCCTGTACAGATGAATAACCTGGGAGACTTCATAGTTGTTCTGTGCCCAAGTGTTCTTATCCTCTTGCAAAACAGATGTGCAATCTGAGGATTTCTCTCCCACTTCCCCTCCTCCTTTTCTTTCCGTCCCCTCTCTCCCCACTTCACTTTCCTTCTCCTTCCCTCCTCTCTTCTCCTTTTTCTCTCCTCCCCTCTCCCACTCCCACCAGATACAAAGTGAGAGAGCGGGCTATCGTGACCTCTGAAGCTGTCTTTTGCTGCATTGCAACACAATCTCTCTCTCCCTGCGGGTGTCTCTAAGGAGCATCTACGCTGCTTCTTCAGTCCTAGGTAGACTAACAAGTCTTGCCAAAGCTCAAACCGAGCTACTGTCTGCGCTTCACAACTACAAGCCTCTGCAGAGCATGAACATGAAAAATAGTCCAGAAATTTTAAAGTTTACAGCATAACATAGCATTAGCATATGATATTGTCTTCCAGATTTCAAGATTATAATCCCTGGAACCTAATGAATAGAAAGCAACCTCTAAGCTGTAAAGAACTGGGTTCAAGTCTAGTCTCAGGCATATTGAACAGTGTTCTTGGACGGGTCACTCTCTTCTGTTATTCTAGGAAATGTTCTAACATTGAGCTACAGAGAAGGTGCTAAGCCATATTATAGGTAAAAAGATTTTTCTCACTCAGGAGTTCCCTATGCCAATGAAATCACAGCTTAACCCTATCCCTAAGGTACAAAAGTTAAAATTTGGGGCAGCTAGGTGGCAGAGTGGATAAAGCACCGGCCCTGGAGTCAGGAGTACCTGGGTTCAAATCCGGTCTGAGACGCTTAATAATTACCTAGCTGTGTGGCCTTGGGCAAGCCACTTAACCCCATCTGCCTTGCAAAAAAAAAAACCTAAACAAAAAATAAAAAAATAAAATTTCACAGATGAAGGATAAAGATTTTGCCTATCAGGCATGAACCATGTGTCAGTTTATTTATTTTGTTATAGGAGAATGTTTTATGAGTAGAATACTGAGAAATATCAATCATCTTTTGAAAAGAATCAAAAAAGATATTTTAATATAGTTAAAATTTTTATGCTGCTTCACAAATCAAAAAACAAAAGCAGGGTTCAGATAAATAAGATGATTATATTTTTCTCATGATTAAAATATTACATATCATGCATGAAAATGTATTCATTGTTCTATTCTTATTTTTATAATTTATTTTCAAGACCATATTCAGTTCTCATCAAAATCATTTTCACGAACTTCAGAATGGGACCTCTGGGTTTCAAATATTCTCCTTGGCAGGACACTTAGTGTTATCAGAACCAGGATGAAAAAAATAAGAAAAAGTGAAGGCAGAATAAACATAAGCTAGGCCCCCAGGGGCAGGGAGTGAGAATTTGAACTACCTTCCCCCTTCTCCCACCTCCAATCAGGCTTAAAAAAATAAATTAACTTAATATAGTATTCTTAAGACCTGAGCTTAAGGAATGAGAGTTATGGGAAAGGGTGAAGTTTGCATATTTCAACTAGTTTTTTCCCAATTTACTGGAAGGACCTCTCAAGAAAGAGGTGGGATGTGAAATAGTAAAAATTATTGAATTTTTTTTAGCATTTCCAAATATTTATAGCCATTTTTAAAAAGTGAAAACAAAGTTCAAATAATACAAACAAAAGGGAGATTTGGTTCAGTCACTCACTGTCTACTGGCCACTTCCCTACAACCTACAGACATGCCCTTATCTCCCATATGGTCTAGAAAACATCCATTCTGGATGGATTACATTATAAAGAGTTTTCTCAAGTTGGTTAGTCACAGAAAGGAAGAGAAATAAAAAAAGGAAGAATGTAAGAAAGGAAGCTTAGAGGCTGCTCTCTATTCATTAGGTCTCATTATCACATTATCACAATACTGATTATGATATTGAAATCTGGAAGACATAATATGCTAACACTTTATCATGCTGTAATTCATTCTTCCTTTATCTCTCTTCCTTTCTGTGGCTGACCACCTTGAGAAAACTGTCTATAATGAATGCCACTATTTGTTTTCCTTTCACTCTTTAAATTTTCTACAATCTGATTTCCAATCTGAAACTATTCTCTCCAGAGTTCCTAATGATCTCTTAATTGACATATCTAATAGCTTTTTCTCATTCCTCATCTTTGACTTCTCTCCTTTAATATTCTCTATCACTTTCTTTTTTTTTAGGTTTTTTTTTTTTGCAAGGCAATGGGGTTAAGTGGTTTGCCCAAGGCCACACAGCTATTAAGTGTCACTCTCTTCTTTTTGATCACCTTTTTTCTCTAGGTTTTCATGAAACTACTCTCATGGTTTTTCTTCCTCTACCTTTTTGACCCCACCTTCCATCCCTTTGCCAGATCTTTATCCAGATTATGCAGCCCCAGGGAGAGGACTGAATAGGAGACTTATAGTAGCCTATTTTTGGGGGGGAGGGTTGTTTGTTTTTTGCAAGGCAATGGGGTTAAGTGGCTTGCCCAAGGCCACCCAGCTAAGGTAATTATTAAGTGTCTGAGGACAGATTTGAACTCAGGTCCTCCTGACTACAGGGCCAGTGCTCTATCCACTGCACCACCTAGCCGCCCCTCAGTAACCTTTTGAGTAGCTCTGTGGGCTTTCTAAATGGGGCAACCGCATTCTTTCTCTCCTTGGGGACTTAAATGGGCAAAGTGCATGTAGTAGGGAACCTGCTCTTCTTCCTGGGGGATATTTGGAAGTGGTTGTGACAAAAATCAGGGGTTATGGTACCTGGGCCGATCAGAGTAAAAGACCCCATCAAATGGGGACCAATGACTGAACAGTAGGCATAGGAAGCTATAGGGAAGGGAGAGACAAAAATCAAACCAACCCCTCCAAAAATGAGTTCCTAGAAAATTACTATTATGTTACTTTTTACTTCTTCCACACCAAGATTATTTAATACCCTTAGTGTTTACATGAATGCTTTATGTTCAAATGTAGAAAGCAATGTCAAGTGTCATAATGACAGATGAATTTCATATTGCTTGCTGCAATATTGAACGTGAAGCATTTATGTATAATTTGGGTGTGGAAGTAAAAGATAACATAATAGCCATTATTTTTCATTGTTACATAAGTACCAAAAAACTATAACTTTTAAAAGTTGAAATTTTAGTTGTTCTACAACTAAAATTTAATTTTCTTAACTTTTTAATCTCTTTTTTTAAAGTGAAATAATGATCCTTCATGATGCATTCTGTTAAAAATGTTAACTTTTCTACATTTGGACTCATATGTTTCAAAAATCACTGGTATGGAGAAATAAGAATGAGGAGTTTTTCAAGTTGTTCCAAGAGTAATCAACTTTATTTTCTAAGAAATAATCCATTAAATTAAGAAAGTAATGGATTAAGGAATAATCCATTAAAAGAAATAATTTGTAAAATTGTGTGCCAGTTTGAGAGCAGCTCATAGGGTACTTGGATATTATTGTGGAACATATTGACTTTCCTATACCAATGTAGTAAGGATGATATTTGAGCTAAAAGAATTTTTTTCCTTTAGAAAGACTAATAAAGATTAATTAGCAATTAATTTATTAAGCACTCACTAGGTGCCAAGGACTGGCACTTCTAGAAACTAAAATCATCCTATTTTCTATGGCAAATGGATGGAGAAAAGGTGTTATTGAAATCAGTCAATTCACCAAGAGCCTGTGATGAGCTAAGCACTGGGGATAAAAAGACAAAAATTAAAGTCTCTGCCCTCAAGTAGCTTACATAATGGAGAGAAACAATTTGTACATTGTCCAGTATATGTAAGCTATTATAGGAGGAGAGAAGGTACCAGTGAAAGACAATGATTTATTTTGAATTGTTGTATTTGAGATGGCTACAATACCCCATTGACCTAAGGGACTTAGTTTACTTCTTTTCTTATTATAAGGCCTGGATATTTTAAATTTGATTAGATATGAAATCCATTTGCCATGGACAAAAAACACAATTGATCTTATGTCATCTGAATAAGAATTCATAGGTTCATCTTGTGAGAGATTGCAGAAACAAGCTTATGAACAAAAAAAAACATATGTTTTGACTAAGGCTTAATTAGAGATCTCTGGTTTATCAAGCAGAGCAATACAAATTTTATCACTACCTATGTGAACTTATTTGTAGGAAATAGCATTTTTCTCCTGAGGCTGTTATAAAGACAACCTATCTATCTCAAGTAGTAGTTGAAAAAGAATTATAAATCTTAAAATTTTCCGACACCACATATTAAGAAATTTTATTCCCCAAACAGGTCCATCAATCAATTAACAATAGCATTATGGTTATTAGTTTAATAATGTATAAATTTGAACATTATAAAATATTTTATCAATAAATGTTATTCTTTTATTGAATTTTAAGAATTATTTGCTTTTAAAATTGTAATAAATGATTAATTTTACTTGAATAAAATATGAAGCAAGAAAATTATTCCTGTAGAGTGTTTTTTTAAAAAGTATATGATTTTTTTAAAAAAGTTCATGGGGTTTAGAAATGTCTGGGGTTGGGCAAGAAGGGAAAAAAGGAAAGACATTCCAAACAAGGGGATACTTAGACTTAAGGATAAAGATAAGATAATGCTAAGAAACTGCCAATGGCCAAAAATTGATTTTACTGTATTCCATTGCCAAAAACACCATCTTTCTATCTTTAATCAGGGGAATATGGCATTTACACTTAAACATCCAGGGGTGTTGACAATCCCTTAAAAAACTGCTGCCTGCCCACGTGAAGAATTGTCTGTTTCATTTAGCGACTCTTTAGTTGCCTTTGGTCACCAAGGCAACAAAATCCGCTCAAGAACTATTCTCACTCCTCCCACAGAATTTCCTAATCATTCCACACACATTAATTCTAGTTCCCTGACTGTTGTCTGTTTCAGAATTTGCGGACTTTCTTCCCATTCCCATTTACACAAAGGATGCTGCTCAGGTCCCAAATGGGCTATATGATTGCTCATACTGTTTGCGTGAGATTTTGTTGTTATTGTTTAGCCATTTTTTAGACTCTTTGTGACCCTGTTTGGAGGGATTTCTTGACAAAGATACTGGAGTGGTTTTCTTTTTCCTTCTCTAGCTCATTTTACTGATGAGGAAACTGAGGCAAACAGCATTAAGTGACTTGCTCAGGCTCACACAAACAATAAGTGAGCCAGATTTGAACTCAGGAAGATGAGCCTTCCTGATTTCAAGCTCTGTGATCTATACCCATTACTCCACCTGCTTGGATGAGCTAAGAATCATTTATTCCTTATCCCTCTTAATTCTAATAATACTTTCCCCTCTGTTGATTATTTTTAAATTGTCTTGCATATGATTGTTTGCATGTTATCTTCCCCCATTAAACTGTGAACTCCTTAAGAGTAGACACTGTGTTTTTACATCACTTTTTATTCCTAGAGCTTACTATATATAGTGCCTTAGGCAGAATAAATAAATGTACATTGTCTGAGAAACTCCATTCTTTCCCGGGAGATGGAGAACCATCAAGTATTAACATCAGACCTGCACTTACAGCCTTCACAATCCTGGGGACTATCTTAATCTGTTCTGCTGAAAAAACCTGGACTCCCAGACCGTGACATCAGCTCTGCTGCTATAAACATCTGCTCTGCAGCTGAACTCTCCTTTATGGGTTCTCTCTCCCACCTGGAATTTGAGCAACTGGAGAGAAGAGACTGCCTTGATTTTTCTCTATCTGTCCTTGGCACATTAGTAAATGCTTTTTGATTTATTAATTCATTTGGCTATAATTAAACTATAAGGGTTAGACTGATTCAAAAAAAACCAACTAGATTTCTTCTTCAGAAAAAAGATGGAGATATAAGAGAAAGATATGATGTAAGAGAAAGAAAGAGGGCTAGACTAAGAGTTAGGGGGTTCTGATCTGAGCCCTGCCAAGAGTTATCTGTAGAATACAAGCTTAGGCATATTGGTCATCATCTTTGAGCCTCAGTCCACTCCTCTGCTAAATGAAAAAATTAACTAGTATAGAGTCCCGTCTAGATCTAACATACTAGATCTGTCAAGTGTGGAAAAGGAAATGATTGATGTAGAAACAGAAGAGAGCTGAAGGACTAAAGCCTCAAGGTGAAAGGATACCTGACCCAGCTGCTAAATCCTTTGTTAGATAAGGATGCCTTAACCATAACAAAAAGCCGTGGAAGGAAGTTGGGTTCCAGTCTGCACCTGATCCCTTTTTGAATCTCCATCTAATGAATGACTCTACTGAATGGGTAAGTCCAACATATGAGTTGTGAATTGTGCTGTTGTGCTTACTCTCTCACCTGCTGCAGAAGGATCAGCCATGGAGGCTAAGAAAATTGAATTGTGCAAGAAAACTTTACAAAAATGAATGTCAAAAATTATCTTTACATATAACTGGAAAATTAAATAATAATAAAATAAAACACAAGCAAACTGAAATGTGTAGCTCCTGGAAACCTTGGTTCCAAATGGTCCATGTGTTTTCCATTAGCCTTTGTATGTTCCAATAGCCTTTCCTAGACTTGGGCAACCTCTGAGACTGCCTAAGTCTGGAAGAAGCCATGAGTATACAGCTTCATATAAATCTTTTATTATGTATTGCTTTTGAAAATTTATTTCCATTTTATTTTCAGAACCAAATTATGCCCTTTCCAACTCCCTTACTGAGAAAGCAAGAAAAATAAAGCCTGTCACAAATATCTATAGTCAAGCAAAACAAATTCCTGCATTGTTTGTGTTCAAAAAGGAAATATGTTTCAGATGAGACTCTGAGTCAATCACCTTTCTAGATTCAGGTGGGGAGCATATTATATTTTATTTTATTGATTCTATGCTTTGAATAAAGTGACTGTACAGTACTGAAGCATGCCTGTCTATTCCTATTGGGAAATGAGTCCATTATGCCAAGAACACATGACTAGAAATCAGTGAAAATCACTGAGTTTAGGGAAAAGATGAGGTTTGCAAATATATTCAATCATGTATTTAAATTAAATCATATAGTGATTTCTCTATCATCATACCCAGTTTGGATTAAGGTACAACATCGAAACAAAGTAAAGACTGACAGAGTGCTTTCTGTGGGGGGGGAGGGGGAGGGAAGCAAGATTGGGGGAAAAATGTAAAACTCAAATAAATCTTTAATAAAAATAAATTTAAATTAAAAAATTAAATCATATACTTAAAAGGAAAGCAAGTTGTACATAAAAGAGAGTTACAGTTCCATTTACAATCCTCTTTCTCTGTTATACTATGTCTATGAAAATGCCCATTTGATTTGGTGTTTGTTTACAGTTCAAAAAAAGAAAAATAAATAAAATTCTCATATTTTGCAAATGAAGAAATTGAGAGCTAGAATTAGTATCAACATTCCTCTGAAAGAACATACATCCTAGAATTGAAACCAGAAATCCTGAGTCCCTGACCATACCCTTTTTATCTTTATTATGTAGGGAAACATATGAAGGAGGTGGGGAAAGAAGGATCAAGGCTTCTGGGCTTAGGTTTTTAGGAGGGTCACAGAGTTGGATTCAGATTTTTAGGAAGGACCTCGTGTTCTCTGTTGCATATACACATAACCTATATCAGATTGCTTACCATAACAGAAAGGGGGAGAGAGAAGGGAGGGAAGTATAAAATTTGGAACTCAAAACTTAAAAAAAAATGAATGTTATGTTTTTAGATGTAATTGGGGGATGGAATATCATTTTTTTAAAAATTCCTTAGAGAGTTTTTTTTGACTGAAAGGACCTTTTAAATTTATTTATTTTTGAATTTTACAATTTTCCTCCCTAATCCCACTTCCCTCCCCCACCCCCACAGAAAGCAATCTGATAGTCTTTACATTGTTTCCATGCTACACATTGATCCAAATTGAATGCATTGAGAGAGAAATCATATCCATAAGGAAAAAATAAAGTATAAGAAATAGAAAAATTACATAATATGATAACTTTTTTAAAAATTAGAGATAACAATCTTTGGGTCTTTGTTCAAACTACACAGTTCTTTCTCTGGATACAGATGGTATTCTCCATCACATATACCCCCAAATTGTCCCTGATTGTTGCATTGGTGAAATGAGCAAGTCCAATTAAGATTGATCATCAACCCCTTATTGCTGTTATGGTGTAAAATGTTCATCTGATTCTGCTCATCTCACTCAGCATCAGTTCATGTATATCCTTCCATGTTCTCTGAATTCCTATCCCTCCTGCTTTCTAATAGAACAATGTCTTGGAGAGTTTTTTGAAAAGTTCTGGATCATCTAAATTATCCCAAAGAAGTTCATTTGAATTCCAAAAAGGTTGACAAATTTTTATTAGTATGTTTATTTCAAATATATCACCATATAGCATGTTAGTTTTAGGTCATATGTATGATAATATAGTTTTTAGGAACAATATAAAATGCAGAGTCCAAATGGTTAAGGGATCCTCTACAGATGGTGTAGTCCTACAAGTTGTTTCTGTTATGGGAGCATTTGGTATTAATTGAATCAAGCCCCAAAATGTTTCCAGGTTTCCTTAATGAGATGCATAATGACCTTAAAAGAATTTGACCTATCAAACTGGAAAACCAAGTTGAAGTGAAATGCCTGTTTTTCAGATTTTGATCTTCAGTTGCAGACACCTGAAAAAACTGGTCCATTAATATATAAACCTGGAACAAACACTGTACAATGGACTCAGAATTGAACACAAAGAGGAGAATGGACTTGATTACTTTTAAGAAATGATGTCATGCTTTTAACTAGTCTCTCTCTCTGAAATAAAGACATATTAACTTCAATGTTCTTTTCCTGGAATATGACTAATAGTTATTGAATAGTACAGTTTCTAAAAAAATTAAAGTTGTATGTGACCTCAAATGCATTAGAGAGCTGCAGAAGGAGTATTAGAGGGCTGTAACATAGTAGAAATGGAGAGTTGCTTGTAGGGAATTATTAGAAAGATGAACAAGATAAGTCAATCAAGAAATGAGATTAAGAAATACCCATGAATAACCTGTGTGCTCCATTAGTATCAATGCAATGAGAAATCTAGGAAGGTTCCAGGCATGTTAGGCGAACCCTGATAGCAAACCTGTGGATAACATGGACTAGAATTGTACAAAATTATAAGGTTTAACTTAAATTGCCTCTTGTGTTGTTGGAATGATTATCAGTATCTCAAATTAGCATATAGAATGGTAGATAGAATCAGAAAGACCCATGTTCAAAACTTGTATGACCAGAGATAAGTCAAAATCACGAAAGTCATTTAACTTCTAGGTCTCAGGTTAGTATTAAGTACTCACTGATTTAGAATTGGAATAAACCTTATGAATTATCAAATATAATCTTTTCATTTTTATAGATGAGAAAACTGAGTTACAAAGAGGTTAAGTGAGTCATATAACTAGTATCTGAGGTAAGATTTGAATCCAGGTCTTTCCAACTCTATATCCAATCTGTAACTCTTATGCATGTTGTCTCTTGCCAGCAAAACAGAGAGGTTGGATTACATCACCTTCCTTCTATGAGCTATGAATGAACTAAGGCTCTCAGCTTTAGTTTCTTCATGTGGAAAATGGGAATAATTAAGCCTATGGCACCTCCATTGTACGGGAGGCTGAGATGGCGTAGAGTTTGTAAAGTGTTCTGCAAACCTTAAAGAATTGTATAAATATCAGCTATTATTTTTATTATAAAGATCACAAGTCCATGGAAATAAGTATTGAAGTATCTGTTGATGTTTAGATACCTTTAAAGTATCTGTGATACTAATACCTTTAATGTATACTGAGTCCTTTGTATAAACAATCAATACTATACCTTTATGCCTACTTCAGAAGAATTGGGGCATAATTGTAGCATTTAAAATAATAGAGATATATTCTTGTATCTTTGCCTTTTTTGACATATTGTTGGTTACAAACATCTCTGATTTATTTAATACTAAATCCTTGATCAGAAGCACCAAACCCCATTATAACATTGTTACCCTAGGGAAACATGATTTGCAATTTCCTTTACAAAAATGATTTCTATTACAAAGGCATTGCTACAGATAGTGGGAGTTGCCTATTCTCTGAATTGTTTTCAGGCACTCTGAGGTCTAACAGGTTCTAGGCTCTGCTCACAGTAAGTAAACTAGAAAAAGCAATATTTAGACAGACAAAGAAGGCAGCCTTTCTATTATGAATTTCTCTAGGATAAATCTCAAGGACTGTATTTTTAAGATACAATAATATTCATTAAAAGGAAACACAATTTACTCTAATATATATATATATATATATATATATATATAAAGCACGACTAAGCACCTACCATTTGTTATTTTAAGTGGTTTTTTTAAGAAAAGCAATTCAAAATTAAGAAATTACCATAGCAACTGAACTATCCAGATTCAGAGACCATAAATGTAAGACTAATACATCTTCTCTAGTTTAACCTGAGCTGTTTCCTTCTCACAGTTCAATGTGAACAAAATAATGTCTTGTGCTCTTTTAAGGTAAGGAAACATCAGTGATAGAATGGAATAGTATAGTGGGAGGTAGAAAAGTGTTATATTCTGAATTAGGAAGGAAATCTGGAGTCCATTTCTTGCAACTAGTTCTGTGACAATTTGGCAAGTCATCTCATATACTTTGATTTCATAGTGTATTCAGATACAATGGATAGTATCACATAATTGATGAGAAAATGCTTTGTTGATGGTAAAGAATTTTGTGACTGTGAGATGCTTTATTTATTTTTTTAAAGAAATGTACAAACCAATGGATATTGGAGAGCAGTTTGGAACTGTGCCCAAAAGGCAATCAAACTATAACCCTTTGACTCATCAATACATCAATGCTAGATCTGTATCCCAAAACAGATAAAAAAAAAAGGGTGGGAAGAGGACCTACTTGTATGAAAATATCTAGAGAGCTGCTTCTTTATGATGGCTAAGAATTAGAAACTGAGGGGATGCCCATCAATTGGGGAATGACTGAACAAGTTGTGGTATATGAATGTAATAAAATAATATTGTGCTATAAGAAATGATGAACAAAATGGATTCAGAAAAACCTGAAAAACCTTATATGAACTGATGCAAAGTGAAGTGCACAGAACCAGGGGAACATTGTACATGGTAACAACAACATTGTGTGACCAACTATGAATTACTTCTCAGCCATACAGTAATCCAAGACTCATGATGGAAAATGCTAATCACATCTGGAGAAAGAATTGCTAAGAGTCTGAATGCATATTGAAACATACTATTTTCACCTTTTTTAATTTTTTTTTCTTTTGGTATTTTTCTTTTGTCACAACATGACTAAGGTGGAAATATATATTTACATGATTGCACATATATAACATTGAATTGCCTATTATCTTAGGGAGTGGGGAGGTAAGAGAGGGAGGAAGACAATTTGGAACTCAAAATTTTTTTTTAATGAATGATAAAAATTTTTTTCCATGTAATTGGGAAAAAATAAAATATTAGTTAAAAAAAAAAAGAAATGTGCAAACCCTTTAGGCTTTAATACTCTAGACTTAAAAAATTAGTTGTTAAACTCTTAAGAGCCCCTGAAAATTTGCAATTCTATGAAGAGAGATAAAGAAGATTCTCTTAAATGAGGTTGACCTGTACTTGGGTAGAAAACATGGCCTCAAAGTCATAACTAAAATGGGAGGTGTTTTGGTGTGTTTTCTTTTTTTCCACTTCACAGAAGTCCCAGTTTACAGGCAGTGGAGAACTGGAAGGGAAGAAACTCATCTGTTACAGCCTAAAGAGCTGTTAAATAAAAACTGTATTCTGTTGTCTCCACTTGCTGAAATAGTTTATGCTTCTAGGCTCACAATTCAAGAGTCATCATTGACTGTTCCCACATCCAATCAGTTGCCAGATTTTGTCAATTTTATCAGCACATCTCTCAGAATGGTTCAATTATTACCTTATTAAAATTGGCATTCAACTCCAAAATTTTGCATGACTATAGAAAACTATCTTTGCATGTAATTGAAAAGTAAATTTTTTTTTGAAATTAACATCAAAAATTAATAATATAGACAAGCAAATAACAATTTCATATACAAGCATTTACGTCACTTTTTGCTGTATAAACAGTTTATTCTTGTTTATATATATATATTTATTTACATTCACTGATAAATGTCTTTAAAATAGAATTATTGAGAGAGAAAATAAAGGCCCAAACATCAAAGGTAAGGGGAAAGGCAAATAAAAATGTAAGGTACTGTAATCAATTCAATTTTTCTTTACTTATGCAAATATTTATCAATTTATTTGTAACAGTAAAAGGGGACAGTTTCATTTTAACAGGAACTAACTAATCTCTCTTAGATGGCTCTTTGGGAAGCTATGTAGAACAGTGAATAGAGTACCAGGCCTAGGGTTAGGAAGATTCTATTTCAAGAATTCAAATCTGAACTCAAAATTACTAGTATGACCCTGGGTAAGTCACTTAACTCTGCCTCAGTTTCCTTATCTTCAAAATAAGCTGGAGAAGGAAATGGCAAACCATTCCAGTATCTTTGTCAAGAAAACCCTAAATGGAGTCTAAAAGAGTAGGACACTACTGAAAATAATTGAATAACAAACAAGAACAAAGATGGTTTCCACCTCTCTTTGACTTTAAGCATACTTCTTAAGCATACACCAAGAGAAGTTGAGACAATTATTTTTCTAAGTTACTTAGGAAGTTTCTGCAGCTGGGCTATCTAAATGAACCAAAACTAAAATTTACAATACAGTATTTTCATCTAAAAGTGTATGAAACATTCCACATCTGAAGCACCTTATCCCCCATGGCAAAATCAATAGAATCTCAAGAGTTGTAGGAGACCTTAGAAGTGATATAGTTCATATGCCCAAAGGGCAACAAAAATGTGCATACCCTTTGACCCAGCAATACCACTACTGGGTCTATCTCCTGAAGAGTTGATGAAAAAGGGTAAAAACATTAATTGTACAAAAATATTCATAGCAGCCCTGTTTGTGGTGGCAAAGAATTGGAAATCAAGTAAATGTCCTTCAATTGGGGAATGGCTTAGCAAACTGGTATATGTATATCATGGAACACTATTGTTCTATTAGAAACCAGGAGGGAAAGGATTTCAGGGAAGTCTGGAGGGATTTGCATGAACTGATGCCGAGTGAGATGAGCAGAACCAGAAAAACACTGTATACCCTAACAGCAACATAGAAGTGATGTTCAACCGTGAAGGACTTGCTCATTCCATCAGTGCAACAATCAGGAGCAATTTTGGGCTGTATGCAAAGGAGAGTGCCATCTGTATCCAGATAAAGAGCCATGGAGTTTGAACAAAGTTCAAGGCCTATCCCATGCAATTTAGGAAAACACAGATATCTTATTGTCTGATCTCTAAGGATATGATTTCTCTCTCATCACACCCAATTTGGATCAAGGTACAACATGGACCAAAGTGAAGACTGACAGATTGCTTTCCCTGGGGGGTGGGGGGTGGGGGAAGGGAAGTAAGATTGGGGGGGAAATTGTAAAACTCAAATAATATCTTTAATAAAAATTAATTTTAAAAAAAGTGATATAGTTCAACTGATACCCATAAAGAATTGTCCTCTACCAGTGGAAGCACTAATCATACTTAAGGATCTCTGTCCACCACATATTGACAATATAAAAACAACATTGTCTAAGTTTTACTGTATTTTTATGTTCATCCAATTTCCACTTGAAAGACCTCCTATGAGAAGGTATTTCGTATTTCCTAAGGCACTGCTGTTCTAGATAATTCCAATTTCTTGATTAACTGTGCTAGTTACTTGGACTATGAAATTAAAATGAGACAGTTCCTATTCTCAAAGAATTTGTAATTTACAGAGAGAATACTCAAGAACCTTTAAAGATGAAAGGAGAGGACAAAAACAAGATCTGCATTTCTATAAAAGTTTCTTCATCAGTGACAGTGGAACCACCACAATCCTAGTTGAAGATAGCCCTCCCAGTGTTAAATGAGGAAGTGGAAATGGTACTAAAAAAGAACAAAAACAGGAAAAGCATTTGTATTAGACCCAGAATATATAAAGGAAACGGGTGCTTGAAACCACACAATTTTAAGATCATTGAGGGACTAGTTTTCATGATAAGAGGAGGAACAATTTTTTTATTCAGCTGGGTCTGTCTTCTTTACTCCATTTGGATTTTCTTGCAAAGATACTAGAGTAGTTTGCCTTTTCTTAGTCCAGTTCATTTTACAAATGAGAAAACTGAGGCAAATAGGATTAAATGACTTTGTGCAGGCTCACACAGCTATGAAGTGTCTCAGACCAGATTTGAATCTACAAAAGTGAGTCTTCTTGATTCCAGACCCAGTACTATCCACTGTGCAACCTAGCTGCCCTAGAAGGGAAAATACTGTTAGTATTTGCTACAACAACTTTTGCTAATAGTGTATAGGAATAACCTAAACACACACAAACACACTATGGCTACTCAATGACAATAAAGAAAACAGGCAGGTGTGGAAAGAACCCACAGTTAGTTGTTTGACCATTTATTATTATTATTATTATTATTATTATTATTATTATTATTATTATTGTTATTATTATGGACACATCTTGGAGCCCATTCCATTGGATTCATTCCTTCAAATGAGCAAATTCTCCTGTTGCCAATGAAGTTCATCATCTGCTTTTCCAATGAAAAGTCCTGCAAAGTCTACTGAGTCACTGACAAATTAAATAATTTGCCCATGATCACACAGCCATTGTTTGTCTTTAGCAAGACTTTTCCTGATTCTGAGACCACTTCCATCCACTATATCATGCAATTTATTGATTATTTAATTTAAAAAATTTTAGTAAGTAAAGTTCATAGGCTCATCTCCAGATAAAGAGAGCCTGTCTCTCAGGGTTATGTTTATATAATGCCAGATTCCTGAATGGATGCAAAAAAAAAAAATCACTTTGTGAAGGGATACCTGGTTATCATCAATCAAGATAGAAAACAGAGAGAGAGGTTTGCTAATCAAAGGATTTTTGCCTTAAGTAGGGAGGGTGAGGTCCTCTAAATACTTTGAATGCAAGAGGATATTTTACAGATTGCAACAAGCCCAGAAATTCCATGAGAAACTAAATGAGAATAAATCCACACTGCTTTCTCTCAGAGAACCAAGCTCTGCATTCTATTCAAAATTCAACTAAGAAAAACCGTCCCAGCCCTCATGGAGCTTACAATCTAAAGGAGAAAGAAAAAGCAGAAACTGAAACTGTTAAAAGGGATGGGGCAGCAGTGATTAGGGAATGCCTGAACAAATTGGGGTATGTGATTGAGTTGAAAAGCTGTTCTGTTATGGGGAATGATGCTCTCAGTAAAAATTTGCAGGAGCAGATATAATGGGAATCATACTTTATACAAAGTAGCAGCACTATTGCAGCTTGATCAGCTGTGAATGATCTACCTTTTCTCAGCATTGCTGTAGCTCAAGAGAACTCTGAAGGACTTATGATAAAGAATGCTACCACTCCCAAAGACAGAGCTGATGGCGTCTGACTACAGACTGAAGCAGGCTCCCCCTCCCATTTTATATTTCTTGAGGTTTTTCTCTTTTGGGGGGAGGAGTTATATATTAATTTTTACAACATGACTATTGTAGTAATGTGTTTTTTTTGACCACACACAGTTTTAACTTACATCAAATAACTTACTTTCTCAATGAGGGGGCAGTGGGGTAGGAAGAAGGGAGAGAATTTGGAACTCAAGATTTTATAAGTAAATTTTGAAACTTGTTTTTGCATGTAATGGGGGAATAAAATAAAATAAAATTAGGGGGGAAAAAGAAGAGTAAAAGAGAATTGCATTTGAAACCATAAAAAGGGGGGGAGGGCAGGAAAGGGAGGAGGGCACCAGGTTGTTCTCAGAAAAGGGGAAACCAAGCAGAGGTGTAGGTAGAAAGTGGAAAGTGGAAAATGATCTGAAGGGGGAAATTACTCAACTAGTATCTTATTATTTTATTCCTAGTGCTAGTTTTGAGTTTTTTGTGTTTGAATTAAGATTCAAAATTCTTTTTACAGTAAATTGCCAGTTCCACAAAAAAAGGGGGGCAAAGATGAATGACTGTGACCCCTGCTCCCTCAGCCGTTGCACCAGATCACTGCTAAATAGCTAAAAGGAAATGAAACTCGTGGTTTAGTTTACCTTATAGCATTACTATTTTTAATTTATTAAGGTTTTGGAAGCTTTCAAGTCAGCCTCAAACTGCATATTTGATTTTAACACTAAATTTAAAAATTTAATGATAAATATTTGCTATTCTTCTTAAGAAGTCAGCTTTAGGGGCAGCTAGGTGGTGCAGTGAATAGAGCACCAGCCCTGCAGTCAGTCAGGAGGACCTGAGTTCAAATCCAATCTCAGGCACTTAATAATTACCTAGCTGTGTGGCTTTGGGCAAGCCACTTAACCCCATTGCCTTGCAAAAAAAAAAAACCTAAAAAAAAAGTTAGCTTTAGTATTCTCGAGATGAAATGTCCTCTCATTTCTTTCTTTCTTTTGCTTTTTTTTTTTGGTGATGAACAGGTTTTTAATTTTATTTTTTAAAATTTATTTATTTATTTTAGGCTTTTTTTTGCAAGGCAAGGGGAGTTAAGTGACTGGCCCAAGGTCACACAGCTAAGGTAATTATTAGGTGTCTGAGATCAGATTTGAACTCAGGTCCTCCTGACTCCAGGGTTAGTGCTCTATTCACTGTACCACCGAGCTGCCCTAGTTTTTTTTTTAATTTTTAAATCACAAGTCCTTCAGAAATTTCTTGGATCGTACTGTACTGATCAAAGTACCTAAGTCTTTACAACAATTCAATAAATGTTAAGTACCATATATAGAAGATTAAAAAGATAATTCTTTGCCCTCATGGAGTTTACAACCATAATATATAGTGCTTTAAGATTTATAAAATTCTACCAACAGTAACTATGAGGTGACATATGATCACTATTGCTTAACATTGTTTGGGATAAAAATCCACTTTAAAAAAATACTGAGAGATTCCTCTGAGTAAAAAGGAAAAAAAAAATTTATTTACTTTTCTGGAGAGAAGGGCATACTCCAAGTCTCACAAAGGTAGTGAAGATCAAGGAGGTGCACCCTAGATTCAAACCAAGCAAGACTATATGCCCTAGAGTGATTCCCTCCTCCCCCTCTCTTTAAACCCAATTGGTTAGGTCTTCAGAGTTAACCATCTTTATTCAAAAAAAAAAATCTAACTAGTAACAAAGAGAAGAATAAAATGTTTTCATTAAATATTACCTCACCATCCAGATAGTGAGAATATAAAAAAAGATTTTTAATGACCTTCTATGTCTATCTAAATGAAATAATTATCTGAGCATGCAAGCTCTTCTAAGAAAAGTTTACTATCCTCCCAGTCAGTAAAAATAGTTTTATCATCAAACAAGAGGTTTATGAGCCTCTTTGAAATGCAAGGTTTTTTCCATAGGAATAGTTTGTTTTTTTAATAGTTCTTAAATCTGAGAGGACTTCACTAGGAATATTAATCCTAAAAAAAGGTTTTATTGGGAATATTCCACTCAACATCAATTTCTTCTTTTGATTTTTTAAAAATTTTATATTTAATTTTAAGTCAAACAATGTTTTTACCTTACCTAAATGCAAAAGCAAGTTTCAACATTTATTTCCAAAATCTTGAGTTTCAAATTCCCTCCCTCCCTCCCACCCCTATTCCCCCCTTTGAGAAAGCAAGTTATTTGGTGTAGGTTAAATATGTATAGCCATGAAACACATTACTACAATAGTCATGTTGTAAAAGTAAACATAACTTCCCCCCCCACCACAAAGAAAGAGAAATCTCAAGAAAAGGAAAGTGGAGGGGCGGCTAGGTGGCGCAGTGGATAGAGCACAGGCCCTGGAGTCAGGAGTACCTGGGTTCAAATCTGGTCTCAGACACTTAATAATTACCTAGCTGTGTGGCCTTGGGCAAGCCACTTAATCCCATTTGCCTTGCAAAAAAACTAAAAAAAAAAGTAAAGTGGAAAAAAAGGTGTACTTCAGTCTATATTCAGATGCCAGCAGTTCTTTGGAATGGATAGCATTCTTTATTATAAGTTCAAGAGAGAAATTGCTTCAGTATTTTTTTCCCCACAGGTGCTATTGCTAGCTGTATTTCCCTCTAGATTATTCCCCCACCCCCATTTATTCTATTCTCTCTCACCTTTCACCCTGTCCCTCCTCAAAAGTGTGTTGTATCTGACTACCCTCTCCCAAGATCTTCCCTCTCTTCTATCACCTACATCCCCCCCACCCCTTTTCCCCCCATCCCTTTTCTCTCCCAATTTTCTCTAAGGTAAGATAGGTTCTATACCCAATTGAGTGTATATGTTATTTCCTCTCTGAGCTACTTATGATGAGTTTAAGGCTCATGCACTTCCCTTCACCCTTCCCCTCTTCCACTCTATTGTAAAAATTTTTCCCTGCCTCTTTTATGTGAAATAACAGCCCATTCCACCTCTCCTTTCCCTTTCTCCCAGTCTGTTCCTTTCTTGTCCATTAGCACCATCTTTTAAATGTATTATGCTTTTAAATTGAACTCCTTCCTTTGCCTTTTCTATATATGCTCCTTCTAATTGCCCTAATAAATGAGAATGTTCATATGAGTCATCAGTATCATTTTCCCATGCAGGAGTACAAATAGTTTTACATCATTAAATCCCTCATAATTTGCTGTTCCTTTCTACCCTCTCTATGCTTTGCCTGAGACCTGTACTTGAAGATCAGACTTTCAGTTTGATCTCCATTCATTTTGTCAGGAAAGGTTGAAAGTCCTCTATTTCATTGAATATCCATCTTTTCCCCCTGAAAGAGTACATTTAGTTTTGCTGGGTAGTTAATTCTTGGTTGTAATTCAAACTCTTTTGCCTTCCAGAATATCATATTCCAAATCCTACAATCCCTTAATGTAGAAGCTACTAAATCTTGTGTTAACCTGACAATAGCTCCACGATATTTGAATTGTTTCTTTCTGGCTGCTTATAATATTTTTTCCTTGACTTGGGAGTTCTGAAATTTGACTATAATATTCCTGGCAGTTTTCATTTTGGGATCTCTTTCAGGAAGTGATGGGAGGATTTTTTTAAATTTCTGTTTTACCTTCTGCTAGAAGATAAAGGTAGTTTTCTTGTAGAATTTCTTGAAAAATGAAGTCTGGGGGCTTTTTTTGGTCATAACTTTCAGGCAGTACAATAATTTTTAAAATGACCTCTTCTGGATGTGTTTTCCAGATCAGTTGTTTTTCCAGTGAGATAGTTCACATTTTCTTCTAGTTTTTCATTCTTTTGGTTTTGTTTTATTTTTTCTTGATTTTTCACAAAATTAGTAGCTCCATTCTGCATTTGAAGGAATTACTTTTTTTTTTTAGGTTTTTGCAAGGCAAATGGGGTTAAGTAGCTTGCCCAAGGTCACACAGCTAGGTAATTATTAAGTGTCTGAGACTGGATTTGAACCCAGGTACTCCTGACTCCAAGGCCGGTGCTTTATCCACTGCTCCACCTAGCCACCCTTCTGCTGCATTTTTTAATTCTCCATCTCTTCATTTTTCTTCCTACTCTTCCTTCATCTCCCTTGTCCTCTTCTTTTCCCTCTCTCTTCCTCCCTTCCCCTATCCTTCCCTTCCTCCTTCTCCACCTCTCTCTCCTCTCTTTCTTTTGTTGATTTCTAGATCTAAAATCATTTTATTTTTGTTGGCTTTGGTAAGCTTCATCTCTCCAGCTTTAGTTACTGAATTGGAGTCTTATGTCTAGGTTCATCCCTTTCTATTCTCTTGGTGGAGGTGGTTGGCCTTATTTGGTCTTATCCTTAATCTCCTAGTTGCTGATGGATTAGGCCCTTAGATTTTTAAGTTTCAGAGCACTAGATCTTCAGGCCTTCTACATCAGAGTTCATAAACTGGGGTCTTTTAGCTTTTTTTTTAGAAAATATTTTGATAACTATATTTCAAAATATTGAAAATATTCTTATTAATATTTATATTCCCAGCATGTAACACAGTTTGCCACAAGTCCTTAACAAATCATTCTTGATTTGACAATGTCATTGCCTTTAAAATAAATATGTTGCTTCTTGAGGTAATAACTTCGATGGAAAACAGTCATTTAGATATCTAAGTTCTGATAAGTTCACATTTTAAAAATCAATCTGTACTTTCTGGGCACATTGAGGACTGGATAAGAAGTAGTTTTCCCAAGGGTTTCATAGGCTTCATTACTCTGTCAAAGTCTACATTAACATTAAAAAAAGGTTAAGAATTCCTGCTTTGTGGTACCTCAAGACAAAGTCCTAGGGACCTTGTGGACCCTGGATACTCAGACCCATTAATGACACATACATTCCACTCCCCAGGACTTTCATAGTCCCTATTGTGAGTTTCTGGCTAACCTGGGATTTCCTCAGGAAAACCTTCTCTGCTCTTTATGCCTCTAGACACAGTTGTCTCTCCTCCCTGCTAAGGGACTGTCAGTTTATTTGTCTGAGCTGGCATTAGTTTTGCTGATGCTTCCCTTTGCAATTTCTCAGTCTTCTGGCTGAATTTGTGTGTAATTCTGGAGCAGAAGAAATCACTTATTATGGTTTATTTTTTAATTTCTTCATCATTATTAGGTTGAATTTTAGGTTTTGGTGGAAGTAGTCTGATCTGTCTTCATTCAAGCAGCCACCTTGATCAGAAGTATCTCCAAGGTCCATTCTTTATCTCTTATACCACAGTTGCTATTGTGAGATAAATTAAAGAATGGTATGAAAAATTAAACCATTTCTAGCTGGAGGGATCAAGGAAGATTTCATAGAAACATAACACATGAGATGAATCTTAAAGCATGACTGGATCTAAAGTAAAAAGTAAAGAGGTCATTCTTGATGTAGGGAACAGTTTGAAGCTTTAAGATGAGCAAATATGCAGTGTCTTCAGGGGCTTATGAGTTAGTTCAATTTGGGAAGATCCCTCAAAAGGAAATAGAATGAAATAAATACTGTAATAGCTTCTCATACTGGTGTGATGTAGATTATTATTTATTTTTTAAAATTGAAGTTTTATTGATGGTGCTTAGTTTTACTAAATGAACTTGTTCAATTTTAATTTTGTTTTCACAGTGTTCCAAACATACTCTACATACCTCTCACAACTTGAAAAAAGAAAAAGTACACAGCTTTGATACAGGTTATTTCATTCAGTTGTGCTCTAAATAAACATAACTACAGGCAATCCTGCTTCCTTTATTTATCTAAAACATTTTAATAATAAAAAAGGAAGCCTATATGGTAATACTATTGCAAAATCTAGTTTCTTAAGAAAAATGCTGCCTCCCAAATCCTTTCCTAAATTAAATATTGATGTTGGTCAAATCTAGAACTTCAAATAGTCATTTCATCTTTATGGTGAACTGGGTCAGATGTTCTTTGAATTCATTTTTTGGAAACTTTTTTTTCAAGTAAAGCACTAAAATCAGAGAAGAAAATTTAAAATACAAGATGAATTTTGTAACTTTTTGCCTTTTATACTATCCAGCAGAAGTCAACTAAGTGGTTTGCAAATTTTTTATTTGTTTCTTGAGAAACTTTTTTCCCTCCTTCCGGTGGAAAATGTTAATATTATACTTCCTTGGCTGAGTTCCTTGACAGTTCCTGCAATGAGAATAGAATCAATTGTAGAATTTAGGATTAAAGGTATTAACTCTCTCAGTCCCAGAAAGAATGGGAATTTCATTTACAAACAGATACCAGTGATTGGCGCCTTCTCTTTCTATTCCCAATTTTCCTGCTTCCCCTTAAAATAAAATTGAAACACACTAGTAGAAACATAACCTTTGTTTCTTCCAATTTATAAAATGATGGCACTATTCTGAATAGGTTAGAGAATTCAGAAAATCTGAATTTGTGATTTTTATAGCTTTTAATAATTTCTATGGAGGAATTTTTAATCTCATTGGGAATGATGCAAAATTTTACTAGTTTCCCTATTTTTCCTGTAAAAAGAACTCTGAATGTGCCATAATTCAAATGTAAAAAATCTCTTCAAAGTTGCCACTCCATGTAGTAGAGAATGGGAAAACTACTTCTAATCCAGTCATCTATGTGCCTAGAAAGTGCAGACTGATTTTTGAAAATGTGAATTTATCAGAATTTAGAAGTCCAAATGTCTAGTTTCCATCAAAGTTATCACCTCAGGAAGCAACATATTTATTTTAAAGGCAATGACATTGTCAAATCAAGTCAAGAAGGTTTTATTAAGGACTTGTGGCAGACTGTGCTAGGAATAGAAATACAAGCAAAATGAAAGCCAATGCCTGCCCTCGAGGGGCTGTCATTCTAATAGAGAAAGACAACACATAAACAGAATTTCAAAAGGGAGAAGGGATAGCTTTGATTTATTTCAGGACTTGATAGTTAAATGGCCTCAGACAATTACTGGGCAAATCATTTAACTTGTGCTTATCTAAGTTTTCCTTGACTGTAAAATGGGAGTGATAACAGAATCTACCTTGAAGATTTGTTGTGAGGATCAAGTCAGATGATATCTATTGGAGGATCAAATGAGATAATATTTGAAAAGTACTTAGCACCATGGCCAGCAGATATACATATATATATGTATATGTTTATATATACATGCTATAAATGCTTATCCTCTTTTCTTTTCCCTTTTGCAAAGGGGAGGGACTAATTCCTAGACTACACTTATACATTCCCAGAGGTCTTTCTCCTCTCAGATTTCTCAAGTTCTTTCATCTCATTCTCCTTCTCCTCTCCCGACTTTTGTCACCAAGTGACTTCTCTCACTTTCTCTACATGGTTGCTATAACTCTTTTAGAGGGCAAAAACTAATGCAGTAGCAGTCAGACCAGAGGCAGACTCTTCCCTCATTATTTTATTTTTTTTCCTCCCTCAAATACTCTGTAACAGTCATCTTTTTTTGAAAGTTATTTTATTTTATTTTTTCCAATTACATGCAAATATAGTTTTCAACATTCATCTTTTCTACCTCCCTCCTCTTCTCCTCCCTCCCCATGACAGCAAGCAGTCTGATAAAGGTTGTCCATGGACAATCATGTTTAACATATTTCTATATTAGTCATAGGATGAAGGAAGATTGGAACTAAAGGGAAAAAATTATGAGAAAGGGGAAAAAAAACTAAAGCAAGTTTCAAAAAGTGAAAATAGTATGCTTTGTTCTGCATTCAGATTCCATAGTTTTTCCTCTGGATGTGGATCACACTTTCGAGCAAAAGTCTTTTTGAATTGTCCTTGGTCACTGAACTGCTAAGAGGAGCTAAGTTCATCATAGTTGATCATTACCCAATTCCAACAGTCATCTTGACCTTCAACCTCCATGAGGCATGAGCTAGCAGAAATTTGTCAGGAGAAGAGGTGACAAAACTTATTTCTCAGCTGTAGTGAGGAGGAAGCAGATTTCCCCCACTAGAAAGTGCTAACCTCCCCCTACCTGGGCTAAAAGCCCCAACTCTTTTATCCCATTATAACAATTCTGCTTACCAATCTCCTGGTCACTCTTCTTCCATTCATTTTTTTTAACAACTAAAGAAAATCCTTTATTCCAAACAGAGACAATTGATATGGATAAAAGAGGAGCTTCCCACAGATCAGCAAGATTTCTGGGAAGGAGCTAAGAAGCAATACTTTACTAGTTGTCCCAGAAAATTTAAAATCAAAATGGGAAAATCTGAGTGTACATAAAGGAGGAAGTAGTCAGGAGAAAATTTTAAAAATCATATGAGAACAAGGTAGCAATGTAAGATAGAGAGAACATTTGTCCAGGCCAAAGAAAGGAGTAAACCATTTATTAGAATTTCTCTTCAAAACTACTGAATATAAAGCAGTTTCAGTGTTAGACATTTTCTTTTTACCTTTATTCTTATTTTTTTACATTAAAAATTTTTTTTAAAGATTTTATTTGAGTTTTGAGTTTTACAATTTTTCTCCCAATCTTCCCTCTCCCCACCCAGCCCCATGGAAAGCAATCTGTCAGTCTTTATTTTGTTTCCTTGTTGTAAATTGAGTGTGATGAGAGAGAAATCACATCCTTAAGGAAGAAACAAAAAGTATAAGAGAAAACAAGAACAAACAATAAGATGTCTGGGTTTTTCCCCTAAATTAAAGGGAATAGTCCTTGAAATTTATTCAAACTCCATAGCTCTTTATCTAGATACAGATGGTATTCTTCATTGCAGACAGCCCAAAATTGTTCCTGATTGTGGCACTGATGGAACGAGCAAGTCCATCAAGATTGAACATCACTCCCATGTTGCTGTTAGGGTGTACAGTGTTTTTCTGGTTCTGCTCATCTCAATCAGCATCAGTTCATGCAAATCCCTCCAGGCTTCCCTGAATTCCCATCCTTCCTGGTTTCTAATAGAACAATAGTGTTCCATGACATATATACCACAGTTTGCTAAGCCATTCCCCAATTGAAGGGCATTTACTTGATTTCCAATTCTTTGCCACCACAAACAGGGCTGCTATGAATATTTTTGTACAAGTAATATTTTTACCCTTTTTCATGATCTCTTCAGGGTATAGACTCAGTAGTGGTATTGCTGGGTCAAAGGGTATGCTTATTTTTGATGCCCTTTGGGCATAGTTCCAAATTTCTTTCTAGAAGGTTGAATGAGTTCACACCTCCACCAACAATGTAATAGTGTCTCAGATTTCCCACAACCCTTCCAACAATGATCATTATCCTTTCTGGTCATACTGGCCAGTGTGAGAGGTGTGAAGTTGTACCTCAGAGAAGCTTTGATTTGGATTTCTCTAATAATTAATGATTTAGAGTAATTTTTCATATGGCTATAGATAGTTTTGATCTCCTCATCTGTAAATTGCCTTTGCATATCCTTTGACCATTTGTCAATTGGGGAATGGCTTTTTGTTTTAAAAATATGACTCAGTTATCTAGATATTTTAGAAATGAGTCCTTTGTCAGAATCATTAGTTGTAAAGACTGTTTCCCAATTTGCTACATTTCTTTTGATCTTGGTTACAGTGGTTTTATCTGTGCAAAAGCTTTTTAATTTAATGTAATCGAAATCATCTAGTTTGTTTTTGGTGATGTTCTCCATCTCTTCCTTAGTCATAAACTGTTCCCCTTTCCATAGATCTGACAGGTAAACTAGTCCTTGATCTTCTAATTTGCTTATAGTATTGTTTTTTTATGTCTAAATCCTGTAACCATTTGGATCTTATCTTGGTAAAGGGTATGAGGTGTTGGTCTAATCTAAGTTTCTTCCATATTAACTTGCAATTTTCCCAACAGTTTTTATCAGAGAGAGAGCTTTTATCCCAATGGCTGGACTCTTTGGGTTTATCAAACAGCAGTACTATAAGTGTCTCCTGCTTTTGCACCTAGTCTATTTCACTGGTCCACCCCTCTATTTCTTAGCCAGTACCAAACAGTTTTGATGACTGATGCTTTATAATATAATTTTAGATCAGGTAGGGCTAAGCCACCTTCTTTTGCACTTTTTTTCATTGAGCTCCTGGAAATTCTTGACTTTTTATTTCTCCATATGAATTTACTTATAATTTTTTCTAACTCAATAACATAATTTTTTGGAATTTTGATTGGTAGGGCACTAAACAGGTAGTTTATTTTGGTAGAATTGTCATTTTTATTATATTAGCTCTATGTATCCATGAGCAGTTGATATTTGCCCAGTTATTTAAATCTGGTTTAATTTGTGTGAAAAGTGTTTTATAATTGTTTTCAAAAAGTTTCTGAGTCTATCTTGGCAAATAGACTCCCAGGTATTTTATATTGACTGAGGTTACTTTGAATGGGATTTCTTTCTAGCTCTTCCTGCTGCATCTTGCTAGACATATATAGAAAAGTTGAGGATTTATGAGGGTGTATTTTATAACTTGCAACTTTGCTAAAATTGCTAATTGTTTCCAGTAGTTTTTTGGATGATTTCTTGGGATTCTCTAGGTAGACCATCATGTCATCTGCAAAGAGTGAGAGTTTTGTCTCTTCCTTCCCAGTTCTAATTCCTTCAATTTCTTTTTCTTCTCTAATTGCTGAAGCTAACATTTCTAATACAATATTGAATAGTAGTGGTGATAATGGGCACCCTTGTTTCACCCCTGATCTTACTGGGAATGCCTCTAGACTCTCCCCATTGAATATAATGCTTGTTGGTGGTTTCAGATAGATACTGCTAATTATTCCAAGGAACAGTCCATTTATTCCTACACTCTGTAGTGTTTTTAGTGGAATGGATGCTGTGTTTTGTCAAAAGATTTTTCAGCATCTGTTGATATGATCATAAAATTTCTGATAGGTTTGTTGTTGATATAATTGAGTATACTAACAGTTTTCCTAATATTGAACCAACCCTGCATTCCTGGGATAAATCCTACTTGATCATATTGTATTATCCTAGTGATAACTTGTTGTAATCGTTTTGCTAAGATTTTATTTAAGATTTTTGCATCTATATTCATTATGGAGATAGGTTTATAATTTTCTTTCTCTGTTTTAACTCTTCCTGGTATAGGTAACAGTACCATATTGGTTTCATAGAAAGAGTTAGGCAGAGTTCCATCTTTCCCTATTTTTCCAAAGAGTTTATATAGAATTGGAACCAATTGTTTCTTAGATGTTTGGTAGAATCACTTGTGAATCCATCAGGCCCTGGAGATTTTTTCTTAGGGAGTTCAATGATGGCTTGGAGAATTTCTTTTTCCTGAGATAGGGTTGTTCAAGTATTTAATCTCCTCTTCATTTAACCCGGGCAACTTATATTTTTGTAAATATTCATCCATTTCACTTAGATTATCAAATTTATTGGCATAGAGTTGGGCAAAATAATTTCGAATTATTACTTTAATTCCCTCATTGGTGGTGAGTTCACCTTTTTCATTTATGATACTAGCAATTTAATTTTCTTCTTTCTTTTTTTAATCAAACTGACCAGAGGTTTATCACTTTTATTGGTTTTCTCATGAAACCAACTTTTGGTTTTATTTATTAATTCAATAGTTTTTTTGATTTTGATTTTATTAATTTCTCCTTTAAGTTTTAGAATTTCTAATTTGGTATTTAATTGGGAATTTTAATTTGTTCTTTCTCTAATTTTTTTAGTTGCATGTTTAGTTCATTGATTTACTCTTTCTCTAATTTATTCATGTAAGCATTTAAAGATATAATATATCCCCTGAAAGCCTCTCTGAGTGAATCCCATAGGTTTTGATATGTTGTTTCATTATTGTCATTATCTAGGATAAAATGCTCTTCTTCTTTTCTTAAAGAGTTTAGTACTTGGTTCATGGTCTTTCTTTCTGACCTAGGGGTTCATTCAGAAGCCTGGTGGAGCACATGAATCCCTCCTCAGGATGTTTTAAAATTCATTAAAAAATTTATATGATTACAAAGGAAAACAATTATATTAAAATATAAGGTTAAAAATATAATGCAGCCCCTTTTGTAGCAAGGGTTGTCATTGTATGACTGGCTTAAAGGGATACAGAATAACATCTCTAGTCCCTTGTCCTTCCATCCTTCTACAAGGATTCTTCCAGGAAGGAAAGTAAGAAGCTGAGACCAGAAGTCACTCAATTCCCTTAAAGAAAGGGAGTATTAGGCTAGAATTACACCTATTCACTCCATTAAATATTGTTAGCCCAGGGAATGTGATGAGGTTCACTATAACTTCTGATGCCTGTTTCTCATTATTGAGGAGAAGGTAGACATCAGACTTCATAATAAGAGCTTGACTCCTTTCCCAACAAATACCAGTTCCAAAATGAACACCTATAGCAAAGAAATTCATTTCTTCAAATCATAACTAAACATAATCAGAGAAAGCATATTTAGGAGAATATAGACAAGATAATACAGAATGAAGGAGCTTTCAAGGGGGCAAGAAGAAGAGAGAGAGAGAGAGAGAGAGAGAGAGAGAGAGAGAGAGAGAGTTAGTTGTCCTAAATCTTAACTGAAGGGGAAATTCCTCAATATCCCTAGGGTTATAAATATCTTTCCAGAATTTTTTCCTTCAGCAACCTGAAGGGAGGGTAGCCTCCCCATAGATACCATCCAACTGACTCAATGACAGAAGACTGAAAAAGACTAGAGTTCTCCCAATCTGGTCAACTGATCAACTCTGTCTTGTCCTTCAATCCTCATCATTGAGGAAAAGAGTACCATACCAATAGCTATGAGATAAGGGTTATTTAAAGATTATCTATCTATCTATCTATCTATCTATCTATCTATCTATCTATCATCTATCAATCTATAATATAGATAGATATATTTTTTATTAAAGATTTTATTTATTTTGAGTTTTACAATTTTTTTCCCCTAATCTTACTTCCCTCCCCCCCACCCCCACCCCCACAGAAGGCAGTTTGTCAGTCTTTACATTGTTTCCATGGTAAACATTGATCCAAATTGAGTGTGATGAGAGAGAAATGATATCCTTAAGGAAGAAACATAAAGTATAAGAGATAGCAAGATCATACAATAAGATATCAGGGTTTTTCTTTTTTCTAAATTTAAGGTAATAGTCCTTGGTCTTTCTTCAAACCCCACAGTTCTTTCTCTGGATACAGATGGTATTCTCCATTGCAGACAACCCCAAATTGTCCCTGATTGTTGCACTGATGGAATGAGCCAGTCCATCAAAGTTGATCATTGCCCTCATATTGTTGTTTGGGTGTACAGTGTTTTTCTGGTTCTGCTCATCTCACTCAGCATCAGTTCATGCAAATCCCTCCAGGCTTCCTTGAATTCCCATCTCTCCTGGTTTCTAATATAACAACAGTGTTCCATACATATACCACAGTTTGCTAAGCCATTCCCCAATTGAAGGACATTTACTTGATTTCCAATTCTTTGCCACCACAAACAGGGCTGCTATGAATATTTTTGTACAAATGATGTTTTTACCCTTTTTCATCATCTCTTCAGGGTATAGACTGAGGAGTGGTATGCTGGATCAAAGGGTATGCACATTTTTTTTACAAATAATGTTTTTTATACATTAATAAAATATTCTTGTTTAAGAGTAACAAAATACCGGGGTGGCTAGGTGGCATAGTGGATAAAGCACAGGCTTTGGAGTCAGGAGTACCAGGGTTCAAATCCAGTCTCAGACACTTAATAATTACCTAGTTGTGTGGCCTTGGGCAAGCTACTTAACCCCATTTGCCTTGCAAAAACCTAAAAAAAAAAAAAAAAGAGTAACAAAATACCCCTCCCCCAAAAAAATATAGACTCATTTTAGCGAGCGATAAGGTAAAGGGGAAAGAAATTAAAATTAAAAAAATAATAGTAATAATAGTAGGTATGGCCAGGTGGCGCAATGGATGGAGCACCAGCCCTAGAGCCAGGAGCACCTGAGCCCATATCCAGCCCCATACACCCAACAATCACTCAGCCATGTGACATGCAAGCCACCCCAACCCCACTGCCCTGCAAAAACCAAAAAAAAAAGAAAAAAAGACCCAAAATAAAATAAAATAGTAATAATAGTAAGGGTGGCTGGGTGGCAGACAGAGCATTGGCCCTTGAGCCAGGAGCACCCACGTCCAAATCCGGCCTCAGACTCACAACGATCACCCTGCTATGCTGCCCCAGGCAGGCCACCCAGCCCCATTTGCCCTGAACCCCCCAAATAATAATAATAATAATAATAACAATAAAAATAATAATAATAAATGTGCTTCAGTCTTTGTTCCAACACCAACAACTCTGTCACAGATGGATCTCATTCTTTATGATAAGTCCATCACAAAAGTTACTTCCATATTTTTCCACTGTTGCCATTGCTGATTGCAACTTCCTCCTTTCTTATTTCTCCACTACCATGGACTATATTTTCTCTCTCCTTTCACTCTGACTCTGCTGTAGGGTAGCTGAGTGGAGCAGCAGACAGATCCCTGGTCCTGGGGCCAAGAGGCCCTGAGCCCCCCTACCACCCCTTAGGCCCAGCATCCCCCCAGCCCTATGGTCCCCCACAGGCCATCCAATCCCAGCCCCTTGCAAGAAGTAAAAAAGAAAATGTGTTATATCTGACCACTCTCCCCCCCATGGTCCATCCTCTCCTCCATCACTCACATACCCCCTTCCTCCCCCCCCCTCTCCTTCTTACTCCAGATGTCTATACCCCATTGAGTATATATGCTGTTTACTATCCTAGCGACCTCTGATGAGAGTAAAGATTCTCTCATTCCCCCCCTTGTCTTCCCCCCTTCCATATCATTGCAATAGCTCATAGTAATAAAGAAAAATCTTATTATATGAAATATCTTGGCCTATTCCCCCTGTCCTTTTTCTTTCTCCTATTACATTTCCCTTTTTTCTATTGACTCCATTTTTACACCATATTTTATCTTCAAATTCAGCTTTCTCCTGTGCTTCAACTATAAAAGTTCCTTCTACCTGCTCTATTAACTGAGAAGGTTCATATGAGTATTATCAGTGTCATTTTTCTATGCAGGAATACATGCAGTTCATCATCATTAAGTCCTTCATATTTTCCCCTTCTCCTCCAATCTCCATGCTTCACCTGAGTCCTGTATTTGAAGATCAAACCTTCTGTTCAGCTCTGGCCATTCCAACAGGAACATTTGAAATTCCCCTGGTTCATTGAAAGTCCATCTTTGGGGTGGCTAGGTGGTGCAGTAGATAAAGCACCGGCCCTGGAGTCAGAAGTACCTGGATTCAAATCCGGTCTCACACACTTAATAATTACCTAGTTGTGTGGCCTTGGGCAAGCCACTTAACCCCATTTGCCTTGCAAAAAAGAAAAAAGAAAAAAGAAAAAATAAAGAAAGTCCATCTTTTTTCCCTGGAAGAGGACATTCATTTTTGCTGGGTAGTTGATTCTCAGTTGCATTCCAAGTTCTTTTGCCTTCCAGTATATTATATTCCAAATCCTACGAGCTTTTAATGTAGTTGCTGCTAAGTCCTGTATGATCCTGACTGCAGCTCCATGATGTGTGAATTGTGTCCTTCTGGTTGCTTGTAATATTTTCTCTTTGACTTGGGAGTTCTGGAACTTGGCTATAATATTCCTAGGGGTTGATTTTTTGGGATCTCTTTCTCAGGGGGATCAGTGGATTCTCTCCATTTCTATTTTGTCCTCTGCTTCTAGGATATCAGGGCAATTTTCCTGTAGTAATTCTTTGAAAATGAGGTCAAGGCTCTTTTCCTGATCATGACTTTCAGGTATTCCAATAATTTTTAAATTATCTTTCCTAAATCTGTTTTCCATATCACTTGTTTTTTTTTTCAATGAGATGTTTCACATTTTCTTCTAATTTTTCATTTTTTTGGTTTTGAAGTAATGAGTCCTGATTTCTCGTAAATTCATTAGTCTCCCTGAGTTCTGTTCTTTGTCTGAAGGATTTGTTTTCCTCAGAGAGTTTTCTTATCTCTTTTCCCATCTGGCCAGTTATACTTTTTAAAGCATTCTTCTCCTCAATAACTTTTTGAACTGTTTTAACCATTTGACCTAAGATGGTTTTTAGCATGCTATTTTCTTCAGCATTTTTTTGGATTTCCTTGACTAGGCTGCTGACTTCATTTTCATGTTTTTCCTGCATCTCTCTCCTTTCTTTTCCCAGTTTTTCTTCTAGCTCCCTCAGTTGATTTTCTTTTCTTTTTTTTTTAACTTTTTAAATTCAGGATATTTATTTTAAGAAACAGTTGAATATTCAAGATGAACTAGATGCTGCAACAGCTGTTCTCTTGCGTTTAGGTGTTGTTCCTTCACGGAATCCATTCCTGAATCGGTGATAGACAATTTTTAGGTGCCTCATTTGACCATTACCAGTGGTGTTGCATCATTTAGCCTTTGCACTCCAATTATACTTTCTCTTGCGCTTAGCAGGGTATCCACATTTGCCGCATGTTGACTTCTGGAGATAGTATGCTTTAGAGCCGCAACGACGGAACAAAGTGTGCATCTTATTCCGGTGCTTACCAAATGAAGATGTCCCCTTTATCATCTTCCTCCAGCTGCCAGGACTAAAGAGAACGCCTCAGTTGATTTTCAAAGTCTTTTTTGAGCTCTGTCATAGGCTGATCCCAATTTCTCTTTTTCTTGGAGTCTTTAGATGCTGGAGCTTATGTTTCATTATCTTCAGAATGAGTATATTGATCCTTCTTGGGATCATAGATAATGTATTTCTCAATGGTGTTCCTCTTGTTTCTCTGCTTGCTCATTTTCCCAGCCTAAGCCTGTTTTGGGGGTGCTTCCTGAGCTTTTGGGACACTCCTACAAGAGTCTCAGCGTGTGAGGCTCCGTCCTCCCTCCTGGTCTGTGAATGACCATAAGCTCCCCCCTCTCTGCCACAGGGCTGAGGTGGGGGGCCCCTGGGGCCTAGACTGCGATCAGGATCTGAATGTATTCAGAGCCCCAGAGTCCTGTTCTAAGGGCAGAGCTCTGCAGTCTTTCTCTCTTCACTCCCCTCCCTCATCTCAATGGGCTCATGCCCTGGGGACTCTTGCTTACTGGCTCCGCCTGCTTACTTTTCCTGGATCTGGAATGCAGTGGCCATGCTGCTAGCTGTGTGCCCTGAGGGCTGGACTTCATGTGCTTCCCTTGGGCAGAGGTCCTCCCCCTGTTCCCTCAATTTGTGCCCAGTGTTCCCCGGGGACGTAGCTCAAGAAACTCAGCCACTGCTGAGCCACAGGGGCTCCCAGCACCCTGGGGCTGCCTCTGGGAGGCTGAAGTTCTATCACTCTGGCAGGCCACCTCTCTGGAGAGCCACCTCTCTGGAGAGCCGCCTCTCCAACCCCAGGGAGCAGAGCCTTTCTGCTCTTTTCCAGGTTACCTTGAGTAGGAGAACTGCCTCACTGGGTCCTTCTGTGGGTTCTGTCTCTAAAAAATTTAGTTAGAGTCCTTAGTTTTGAAGATTTATGAGAAAGCACCTAAGACATAATCTGTTCTTGTCACCATCTTGGCTCTGCCCCCCCCATAGATAGTTTTAAAAACCAAGTTAGAGATATCATGTTAAGAATCCCCCTTCTGGTGGCAGCTAGGTGTTGTAGTGGATAAAGCACCAGCCTTGGAGTCAGGAGTACCTGGGTTCAAATCTGGTCTCAGACACTTAATAATTACCTAGCTGTGTGGCCTTAGGCAAGCCACCCCCCTTCTAACTTTTTGAAAACAATTATAAAACACTTCTCACACAAATTAAACCAGATTTAAATAACTGGGCAAATATCAACTGCTCATGGATACATGGAGCTAATATAATAAAAATGGCAATTCTACCAAAATAAACTACCTGTTTAGTGCCCTACCAATCAAAATTCCAAAAAATTACTTTAATGGGTTAGAAAAAAATTGTAAGTAAATTTATATGGAGAAATAAAAAATCAAGAATTTCCAGGAACTTAATGAAAAAAAGTATAAAAGAAGGTGGCTTAGCCCTACCTGATCTAAAATTATATTATAAAGCATCAGTCATCAAAACTATTTGGTACTGGCTAAGAAATAGAGGGGTGGACCAGTGGAATAGACTAGGTGCAAAAGCAGGAGATGATTATAGTAATCTGATGTTTGATAAACCCAAAGAGTCCAGCTATTGGGATAAAAACTCCCTCTTTGATAAAAACTGCTGGGAAAATTGGAAGTTAATATGGGAGAAACTTAGATTAGACCAACACCTCATACCCTTTACCAAGATAAGATCCAAATGGTTACAGAACATGGACATAAAAAACAATACTATAAGCAAATTAGAAGATCAAGGACTAGTCTACCTGTCAGATCTATGGAAAGGGGAACAGTTTATGACTAAGGAAGAGTTGGAGAACATCACTAAAAACCAATTAGATGATTTCGATTACATTAAATTAAAAAGCTTTTGCACAGATAAAACCAATGTAATCAAGATCAAAAGAAAAGTAGTAAATTGGGAAACAATCTTTACAACTAATGATTCTGACAAAGGACTCATTTCTAAAATATACAGAGAATTGAGTCATATTGTTAAAACAAAAAGGCATTCCCCAATTGACAAATGGTCAAAGGATATGCAAAGGCAATTTACAGATGAGGAGATCAAAGCAATCCATAGCCCTATGAAAAATTGTCTAAATCATTAATTATTAGATAGATGCAAATTAAAGCTTCTCTGAGGTACCACCTCACACCTCTCAGATTGGCCAATATGACCAGCAAGGATAATGATCATTGTTGGAAGGGTTGTGGGAGATCTGGGACACTATTACACTGTTGGTGGAGCTGTGAACTCATCCAACCTTTCTGGAGAGAAATTTGGAACTATGCCCAAAGGGCATCAAAAATGAGCATACCCTTTGACCCAGTAATACCACTACTGAGTCTGTACACTGAAGCGATCATGAAAAAGGGTAAAAACATCACTTGTACAAAAATATTCATAGCAACCCTGTTTGTGGTGGCAAAGAACTGGAAATCCAAGTAAATGCCCTTCAATTGGGGAATGGCTTAGCAAACTGGTATATGTATGTCATGGAACACTATTGTTCTAGAAACCAGGAGGGATGGGAATTCAAGGAAGCCTGGAGGGATTTACATGAGCTGATGCTGAGTGAGATGAGCAGAACCAGAAAAACACTGTATACCCTAACAGCAACATGGGGTTGATGTTCAACTTGAAGGACTCACTGATTCCATCAGTGCAACAATCGGGAACAAGTTTGAGCTTTCTGCAAAGGAGAGTGCCATCTGTATCCAGATAAAGAGCCATGGAGTTTGAACAAAGTTCAAAGACTATTCCCTTTAATTTAAGGGGGGGGGGGGATTAGATATCTTATATTGGATCTTATTATTTCTTAGACTTTTTGTCTCTTCCTTAAGGATATGATTTCTCTCTTACCACACTCAATTTGGATCAATGTACAACATGGAAACAAAGTAAAGACTGACAGATTGCTTTCAGTGGGGTGGGGTGGGGGGGAATTAAGATGGGGGGAAAATTGTAAAACTCAAATAATATCTTTAATAAAAATAAATTCAAAAAAAAGCAAATTCAAAAAAAAAGAATCCCCCTTCTAATCCAATCCTTCTTCTAATTGAACCTTTACTCTTATCCTTGGGGATTCAGTATATGTATAAATATTTCCTAAAACTTCTTGGCCTCCCACTTTCAACTCCAGTGATCTACAATTCATTCTGCTTAGGCTACTTCAGTAGCCTAGAGTCTGAAGTTCTGTTGTTTTTGGAATTCAATTTGGTATGTAAGTACACAGTGTCATACTTAGATCTCACATTTACCCAAAACTCTTTGATTTTCATTATTTTTGAAGAGGTTTTAATCACAATTTCCTATTCTATTTCTTTTCCTTCTTCATCAGTTTTTTTTTTAAATCCTCACCACAAAATCCAGGCAATATTGCAGGCCCAATTTCCTGACCCTCTCATAGAACCCATTAGACTAACAAAGCACACCTTGACCTAACCACACTACCTGGTCACATAATTCTGTTTAGAAGCCAGTCAGTAAGAAAGCTGCAGCATCAAGTGGATACTAATCTGGACCCTGGACCATAAATCACAGAAAACTTTTCCCTAGAACAATACCTAGACTCTATCCTTCTCTGTTGTTCTTGGTTGAATTTATGATGAAATCAGACTAATTATAATATCATCATCGTACTTTAATACTCCCCTAAATGAACATTTTTTTGCGTGAACATTCTGGATAACCACAGAGTTCTGCCAAGGCTATGTGACCCCACCCCCCATAGTAACAATACTCACATACCTACCCCTATACTGCCTGTTGAAAAGAAAGCTCCACTGGTTTTTTAGAAAATCCTTGTCTTGGCTATTTAGGAAGCTATTTACTTCAATGAAGTCTAGCCCACCGTTTGATGAGTAACCAGTAATTTTGCCTCCATGACTAGGTGATCTTGGCATGGACAAGTCCACAGTGATTGTCAGCACCCTTCCCTCTTTAAGGAGCAGACTCCACTGGAAAACATGAACCTCAAAAGTATTAAGTGTTTAGTTTTGCCTAGTTTTACCCAGTTCTGCTCCCCTAGGGAGCAGAGCCCACTGGTTGTGTGATCACTAATAAATGCCATTGTTTGGTTTTAGAGATAACCATGAAACACTCTCAAACATCATCATTCTCAAACCTTATCACAATTACTATATCTCTCCCTTTTCCTATATAGTCCATCATCTCTTGTTCTAGCCTCTCTTTTATCTTTGATTGACTATATATAATTTTTCTGTTCTGATTTCTTTTCCATCTTGTCCTAACACCATTCATGACCTTCCAGTCTTCAAACTGAGATCACCTCTACCATCTGTCATCTCCAATTATACTCCTGAGTTGCTAGATGTCAATCTGACTGAATCTACTACACATTCATATTGTCATAATTTAATGGTTACCAAAGAAGAGTTGAGAAAAGGCATCTCCCTTCATTGAAGAAGTGGAGGAGGACAGATGTGGAATATTGCAGGTACTGTTAGATGTGTGTGATATGTTGATTGTTTTTGCTGAATTAGTGCCTCAGTACTTTAGGGGATTTTTAAAAATTATATATAATTCTTACTATTTTAATTTTTCCAATATACATAGAAATAGTTTTCAACACTCATTTTTTATAAGATCTTATAAACTTCTCACCTAGACTACAGTAATAATCTCCCAAATGGTCTTCCTTCCCTAGTCTTTCACTTCCTTAATCCATCCTGGCACAAACTGCCAAAATAATTGGATCTGGTCATGTCTTTCTCAACAAACTTCAGTGGATGCTGTAAAATATAAACTCTTTAGTCTGGCATTTCAGGCACTCCATAATTTGGGTCCCACCTCCCTTTTCAGCCTCAGTTCAGACAATTTCGCTTCATAACTTCATTCCAAGCAAACTGGACTCCTGCCAAAGCTGATAACTCAATCCCTGTTTCTTTTTGTTTACACAAACAGATCCTCATATCTGCAGTGGACTTTCTTCAATTACAACCTATTGACCCTTTTGCCTTTCAGAAAGTTTGTCTTCCTTCAAAGCTCACCTCAAGTAGTACTTCCTCCATGAAGTCTTCATTGTTGTTAGTACCACCTCCCTCTCCATTTTCCATCTGCTTTATTTATTCATTTGCTTATTGAATTCATTGTTCTCTTTGCATTATGTCCCCAATAGACTGACTGTAAGCTCTCTTGAAGGCAGGCATTCTTTATTTTTGTCTTGGTATCTCAAGTGCATAGCCCAGTGCCTTTCACATTGTAAGGAATTTGATTAATTGTAAATTAAATTCAATTGAATATTATAACCTGAGGTCCAGAACCCCCAGTCTCTGGGCTTATATAGATAGTCCAATAATGTGGGTCTACTCCAAGCAGCCTGGCCCATTGTATTGCTTCCCCATTGTCTCAGGAAATGTCAGAATATAGTTCAAATATAGCTGGTGTCTCATTCTCCATAACATTTTTAGAACAACATATATCTCTGTCCAAAGAGCTTTGGAACCAGCTCCATCCCTTCTGCAGGTACTCAGCATCATGGTCAAGTTTAGGATTTTGTCCACATCCTATTGTATGTGTGTATGTAAATATATATATATATATATATATATATATATATAATATACATATATATATATATTGATGAATACATATACATAATATATATATATACATACACAAAATGCTGAAGCCTGGTTAACATTTCTTGTATATCCATTTTTTTTGCATATTTATCTCCTCCCCAGATGCTTTATTGACTGATTGAATAATAGCTATCAAAACATAAAATCTAAATTTAAAAAAAGCTTAGAAAGAGAACTTTAAATCTGTCCCAAAATGTTAAAACAAGATTGAAAAAGAGGAACCAATGTTCCCCAAAATTTTGAGAATTAAAAATATTTAAATGGAGAATATTCAATTACATTGTTCTCATCAAGTATTATTTTTTTTTGCCAGGCAATGGGGTTAAGTGGCTTGCCCAAGGCCACACAGCTAGGTAATTATTAAGTGTCTGAGGTCAGATTTGAACTCAGGTACTCCTGACTCCAGGGCCAGTGCTCTATCCACTGTACAACCTAGCTGCCCCCTCATCAAGTATTATTAATAACACTTTTTTCAGTGAAAACAAAAAACATTTTGTAACCTTAATTAATAAAATACAAATTATTTTTGTGTGCTTTATAATGTATATACTTTAATAACTCAAGAGTTTATATAAACAATTTATAAATAAATGTACATTTTAAAATGAAAATAGCAGACAACTGTCTATGTATCAAAAATATACATTCAAAAAGTTTGATACTTTAATGACTACAATCAGTCAGGTATTATGAAAGGATCAAGGCTATCAAGTCAAAACAAAGTCATCTCTGCTTTAAAAATCTTATATTCTTTAGAGAGGACAATATAGTTATAGATTTGTACAAAGTTTATTCGAAGTAAATATTTGGAGATGAGTATATTAAAAACTAATGGGGGAAGGTGCTTAAGAAAGGCTCCAGGTAGCAGGTAAGCAGAGTTTTGAAAGAAAAAAGAATTCAAATATGCAGAAGTGAGATAGGAGTGTGTTCTAGGCATATATTACAGCCAATGCAAAGGTGCTGAGACAGGGACGGTGTGATATGTGTGATCAACAACAAGAAGAGCAGGAAGGGGAATATTAATTAACTTGTGTAGGAAGGGGAATATTAATTTTAAAAAGGTCCATTGGGGAAAGTTGTGAAGGGCTTTAAAAGCTGAAAAGTGTAGTTTATGTTTGATCTTAGAGGCAAGAGGGGTCCACAGGAGTTTGTTGAGCTGGGGAGTGTGTGATCAGTTTGTAATTTAGTAGTCACACCAGTAGCTGTGCTGAAGGACAAATTGGAGAGGGGAGAAGACAGAGGCAGGGAGACCAAATGAGAGGCTACTTCAATTATAATAACTGAAGCAAGAGGAGATAAGCTTCTGAATGTGTGAATTGTTGTTTGTCCTTGAGGATCGATGATCACATAAGTTAAATCTTGATTTGGTGTGAATTATATTTAATTGATACAAAACTGAGCAAAGTCAGCATCCTCACTCTTTCTTCCAGTCATCAAAATACAGAGGTAAGACAAAGGCCAGGACAACTGGTGATTTTGAGATGCAGAGGATGACTTGGTCTTTCTAAATTAAGTCTTTCCCAGGTCTCAGTCTGTTTGAGGCAACACCCAATCAATGAGTGAACAGAGAGGAAGGGGGCATGTGGAGTAATAGAAAGTGAGGAGTCAGAGATAACATCAAGGTTGTGAACCTGGTTAACTGGAGATATGGTTGTATTCTCTAGAGAAAGGGAAGTTCAGAAGAAGTGAGGTCAACTTCATCTTGGACATGATGAGTTTGAGATGCTGATGAAGCCTAGGTCTAGTCAGTTGGAGATATGTGACTAGAGTTTAGGACAGATTTGGGTTTTTTTTCAGAACTTAGCCTTTAGTATTTTCTTAGATCTTATTGAAATCAGTAATATTAATGCTCTATACATTCAAATATGGCAACCTATCTTATTATTCTCCACCATATAGCTTCTGATGCTGTATCCCATAAGCATCAATTTCCCCAGAGAAGCTTGTCCAGCCAGTTGGGGTGGAAACATTCCTCCAATTTTGTTATATCTGTTGACTCCTTCCAAGATTTGACATCCTTGAGGATGAAAGATTTAGCCATAAGACCTGGGTTCTTGGACTTCTCTACATACCACCCATACCATTCCTCTCCAAATCCTGCCATTTCCTTGTCTTTTTCCTCATTGTCATCCGTAAACAGGGCAATATCATCATCTTCCTCTTGTGGTGTGGTCATTTACATAGTAGGTAATGAGGAAAATGGCAGAAAATATATAAACTCATAGAGCAGGAAAAAATTGAGAAGTCAATAAATCTGCAGAAAACTTAGCAGTTAGATCCTCCCAAGAATATTTAGATATAAAACTGGAACCACATAACAAATGCTACAGATTTAGAAGCATTTCAAAATGATCTATTCTTGTCAATGATGGCAAATAGAAACACTATCTTTGGACCTTCCTGATTCAGAACTATTTATGTTCCTTCAGCTCAGTATACTTGGTGATCTCCATCTCTTTGCAAGTTCCAAGTTTCTTTGTGCCCTCTTCAAGACAAAGGATGTTGGATTCCTTGAATAAAGTAGTAGAAAATCATAATTGTGGAAGATAATAATTGTGCCAAAAATTTTTCACACATCTTCCAGGGCTCAAAATTTCCAGATCCACTAAATGTGGGGAATCAGTATAGGTCCCAGTGTATCCCAATATTATTAGGTGGACACAGATGAGGGGTGCCTACCTCTGTATGTTTCTTAACTTTTGAAAGTATTAAAATGTTAAGTGTCTTCCAAAATATATCATCCTTCATATTCTCCCCAAAATTATTATTTTTCCTGGAGAAGAATTTTTTTTGGGGGGTGGGGTAATTTAAATGCTTTTAAACTTTTTTGGTGACAAGAATCCTGTAATGGAGCTATCTGGTAAAGTCTATGGACCCTTTCTCAAAATAATTTTAAATGCATGAAATAAAATACCAAGGATTACAAAGGAAACCAATTATTGAATATAGTTATATCCTAAAAATATGTTCACTGACCTAAGATTAAGAATCCTTGTCTTTTTTTTTTAGGTTTTTGCAAGGCAAATGGGGTTAAGTGGCTTGCCCAAGGCCACACAGCTAGGTAATTAAGTGTCTGAGACTGGATTTGAACTCAGGTACTCCTGACTCCAAGGCCGGTGCTTTATCCACTACGCCACCTAGCTGCCCCAAGAATCCTTGTCTTAAAGCAACATATTCTGGGAGGTTAAAAAAAGATATAGACTAAATTACATCTATGCTTTATTGCTGGACTAGGGCTTAAAACTACATTTCCAAGTGTTTGACAGCAAGAACATGGGGTCAGAGAGAGTTTTTAGTCTAGAAGTCAAGAAAGGACTTCAAGTCCAAATCCAAATAATGTCTGTAATGACAAGCTTAAAGTCTAATCCAGAATCAGTGTACTGAGGATTAGAAAGTGAGACTGAAAATGTCATCAGGAGGCAAGATAAAATACTGAAGGCCAGATATAAATACAGCTATAACCGAATTTTTAGGCATGGAATTTATAAAGAGGTTGCCACAAGCTATGTACAAAAGGTTTCCTATTTTTAAAGAGTTTTTCTTAGGCATTTCCATGTAAACCAGTAGCAGTAGATTGTGACATGACATTATAAAAGGGTCTGTCAACCCCATTCAAATTTAGCACCCATATTTGTTACTGATTTGATTCTCAATTATTCCCAATTCCCTAGGAGGACATTTGTTTTAGAGTGTACCCTAAAACCTCTGCAGAGTCATATTTGAAGATGAAAGCATAAATTATTCAGGGTTCTGTCTGAACTCACAAATCACACACACACACACACACACACACACACACACACACACACACACACACACATTCCCTTAATTTATAGGCAATTAAATACCTTAAACCTCTCATCACTCATTCATAACACAAATCACTCCAACCCTGAATCTGACTGTCCACAGTATTCTCTGTACCTTCTCATACTCTATTTTCAACATATTTTGTCATAAACACCCTGAGATCAGTTTCTAAACATATTGACTTGTTGGGTGGTTACCAGCACCAGGAAAAGGTCCTGATGCTTTCTTATAGGCTAAGAGGAACCCTGGGCCAGCTGCAAGATCTACTCCTTGGTAGAACTTCAAAGTCTTTTCTCTACCACTTGATGTGATAGAGAAGGAAGTTACTCTAGATCTAGATCTCAAGGAACTGAAACTCAGTTACAAATTCTATTGCTAACTACTAAGTTTATTGATAACATATTAAAGAAATAATGAAAAATTGATAACATATAGATCATGATGTTATACATATAGATAAAGAAGGAAGAGATGCATATACTAATCCATTTGTCATTTTTCTAAAACCTCAGAGGTCCTTTATGGCCTTGTTTCTTAAGCATTAGCAATCGTTCCAGGAAAAAAGATCCAAAGACAAATGAAGGGTAGTTCTGAGTAATCCTAGAAGTTAGAATTGGGGCTATTTTATATTCAGAAAAAAATACACTAATTTAGAGTAAGCAGACAGAATTGTTGAAGAATTAGTCTAGAGACTCAGACAAAGTCTTCCAATGAACTAAGGATAAACAATTTATACTCTTTTGAAAATAGAGAAAAGTCAAATGAGGATGGTCCAAAGTAGGTGGAAAAAGGAATTATATTGATTAAGGAATATAACTCTAGGAGAGTTAGTTGAGGTTTAGCAAGCTAGGATTTTAAAAAATATTTTAAGAAGGCTAAAATATTAATGGATAATTGAATGAGCACATTGTATTGAGCACATGCTTGCTATTATTCTACCTAGAAACATCAAAGTATCCCATGGGAAAGAAATTTTCCCAGGGTCCTTCATAGGTAGTAATGCAATAATCTCCCCAAAGTACTTTGCTGTAATATCAAGTTCTCTAGAGGCAAAACAAATAGATAAACATTATTCCATACCAAGTACCTTTTAAATACAGTTATGAAGAATTTATACAAGGATGTTCACAGGTACCAATAGAATTTCTTTTGGTATCAAAGAGTGCACTTATGGCCTCTTATAGTTTTTCTATCTTCCCTTTCTTCACTCTAGGTGGGAGGAGTCTGCTCTGCCCAGATTGCATTGGCTAGGACATGATACCAGAAGATGAAGTCAGAAAAAGGGGCTAAACTAGACTAAGTACCTAGAAAAGACAATACCGAAGGAAATAAGGGATTGACTTTAAGATACTTCAAATTACAGAAGACAAGAAACAAATAGGAAGAAAAAAAATCACTTATGACATTATTACAAAAAAGTGACCAAGAAAACATCATATGACATGTTTGCACATCTTTATGAGAAAAGTCTACACATTGATAAAAATATGAGAAGGGAAATAAGTAGTTTTGCAGATGATTCTCTATGTAGCAGACCATATCTTCAGTGATTCTGCCAACTTTCAATTAATTATTTAAAAAGCATTTCATTCTGTAGAACAAAGTTTATCCCTAAAACTTATTACCAGTAACATGTCTTTCATGTAGGATGGAATGGGGTTAGAGAACCCTAATTCATACCATTGAAATTTCAGGGGAATCACTTCCTCTTTATGAAGCTATTTCCTCAATTCTTTGTGATTCAGAGGAAGCAGATGCAGCAGATTATTGGAAACATGGGCCTAGAATTCTGAGAAGTTGGGATATTATTTTGCAAATTGTCTGTGATAATGTAAGTCATGAGAATTAATGATATTCCTAAGGGATAGAGTATGTATAGAGAAGAACTTAAGGGAATTCTCACATAGAAGAGGAAGAAGGATGAGGAGCCATCAAAAGAAATAGATTGGGGGCAGCTGGGTGGTGCAGTAGATAGAGCACTGGATAGAGCACTGGCCCTGGAGTCAGGAGTACCTGAGTTCAAATCTGACCTCAAACACTTAATAATTACCTAGCCGTGTGGCCTTGGGCAAGCTACTTAACCCCACTACCTTGCACAAAAAAAAAAAACTAAAAAAAAGAAAAAAAAAGAAAAAATAGAGTAGAATTGGGAAGGTAGGAGTAGTATCAGAGAACCTAGAGGAGAAGAAAGGAGAAAGTACTAAGGCAAGAGACAGATGAAGGGGGGAAACCCACTAGATTTATAGTCAATAGCCCTGGCTTTGATTCCTATCTCTTTACTGGGTGAGCTTGGATACATTTGTTAACCTCTTTGAATGTCATTTTCCTTATTTCTTAAAATGAGAAACTTAGATTATATGATCTCCAGAGTCTCTTCTATATATGTAAATTTATGATTCTAAGAAGAGGAAAGGAAGTTACAATGTTACATGTACCACAGAGGTTAAGGATGAAAAGGACCAGATATTTTATATGATTAATATAATCAATAGAATGAATGATATAATAATAATGGCAAACATAAAACATTTATACAACACTATGTGCTTAATACTTTACAAATATTATCTCATTTTATCCTCCCAACAATCCTGGAAGGTGCTATTCATTACCCTCTATGTTATAGATGAGGAAACAGGGGCAGAAAGAGGTTAAGTGGTTTGCCCAGGGCTAGTACTATTTGAGGCTGGATTTGATTTTAGGTCTTCCCTGACTCTAGATCCAGTGTTGAATCATCTTAACCATAAAGGAGGTGATTCATGACCTTGGAGAAGGTGATTTAGTGTTGAGGCCTTGCAACTTTTTTGGTTGAGGAATCAAGATTTTAGCCTGAGAACCCAATCTAACCACATTTCTGTCCCTCAGTGGGGGAAGAACATTGAACTCACCCAACCCTGTAACAGTAGTAGACAACAGAGGAAGAGGAGAAACCTAGCAGTAGAGAATTAGTATCTGTGCTAGGGATGGGAACAGAGAGGGGAGAGTCAAAGGAAAACAAACTCAGCTATGATGGTCATCTCTCCTCCAAGGGGTTGCCAAAAATCATAAATAGTAATTATAACTTTAAAGGTGATGGTGATATTTGTGGTGGCTCTCTCTGTGGTGTCAAAGAATGGAAACCTTAGGGATCCCCATCAATTAAGGAATGGCTGAATAACTGTTGTATATAGTTGTGATGGGATACTATTGTGCTATAAGAAATGATGAGCTCAATGATCTTAGAAAGTCATGGAAAGACTTGCATGAAATGGTGAAGAACTAAGTGAGCACAACCTTGAAAACAGTGACAGCAATATTGTTTTAAGAAGGACTTTGAGTGACAGCATCATTTTGACTATTATAAACACATAAATTAAAAAGAAAGAGGGGCGGCTAGGTGGCGCAGTGGATAGAGCACAGGCCCTGGAGTCAGGAGTACCTGGGTTCAAATCCGTCTCAGACACTTAATAATTACCTAGCTGTGTGGCCTTGGGCAAGCCACTTAACCCCATTTGCCTTGCAAAAACCTAAAAAAAAAATTAAAAAGAAAGGACATATAAAGAAAGACACTATCTGTATCTAAAGAACTGATAAATAGAAATATTTTTAGAATAATTTTACATATATTTACATACATACATGCATGCATACACACATATGTCTAATGGTTGCTATCTCTAGGGAGGAAGTGAAAGAGAAGAAAAAAGAATTGTATATGATAATTTTGCTGTACATTTGGAGGAAATAGCAAGTTGTATATCATATGTAATTATTTTTTTATTGTTCTGTGTTATGGAAATGCTTTTTCTGTTCCATGAATTGAAACTAAAATATATATATTGTAATACAAATACAAATAATGCAAATCTAACCAAACCTCAAAATGAGAAGATCATTGAAGTAAATAAGAAAAATATATGGAACTTGATGGAAGGCACATAGAAAGTGAGGGACCATGATGTAATATAAACAAGAAGATAGGAAGACTAGGAGAAAAGAATGAGTATAAGCATGATCTACTCAGATTAGTCAAGCAGGGAGATTAATAAAGAGCAATAAGCAAATAAATGAGAAAAGGACACAAGACATTGAGTAATTATGAAGCAATAAAGGAAACCACATGTACACACAATGAAAAGAGAAATGAGACAAAATATATTCTGTCGGACCCTTTCTCCCCCAATAATTGATCTAGAATGGTTCAAAAGAGAAATAACAAAATTAAAACAAGGGGAAAATGGTTGAAAATTATTGTGGAATTAAGAGAATTCTGGGAAGATGGTGGAATTAATAAGAAAAATTTCATCCCTCCAAATTTCCTCCACAATAAAAAAAAAAAAAACAAGGCTAAATACCACCTCAGAGGGAATGGAGGAGCAAAGTAAATTAAAAAGGAAGGGTAGGGGCAGTTAGGTGGCGCAGTGGGTAGAGCACCAGCCCTGGAGTCAGGAGTACCTGGGTTCAAATCCGGTCTCAGACACTTAATAATTACCTAGCTGTGTGGCCTTGGGCAAGTCACTTAACCCCATTTGCCTTGCAAAAACCTAAAAAAAAAATTATGTTAAAAAAAAAGGAAGGGTAAAAGCAATTGTTTCAAGTCGACTTAAGAGGATCCCAGGAAAATAGGTCAACTCGCCTGAATCAACTAACAACAAGCCGCAGGGCAGCTGGTGTGGGGGAGGCTGCCTCAGCCTTAGAAACCTTCATCTCACATGTGGGCATCTGAGGGTTGAGTGGGAGAAGATTGAAGGACCTTCTAGTGCTGATCAGACACATATCTATCGGGATATGAGAGAGAAGGAACTAATACACTCCTGATGAGTACAGTGGGGGTGGGGTGGAGGGGAAGAGCTTGGGGTGGGGAGTTAGGGAGTATGGGGGGTGGGGTGGGCAACACTTCTGGATTGTGGGCACTTGGAGGAGAGGAGAGTCCCTGGTTTCAGTTCTAGGGCAGAGAAGATAGCTGTAGCTTTGTAACCACCCCAAGGACTGCAGGGAGTAAGATCATTTGCAAGACAATTTGGCTAAGTGTACTAGAGTAGAGAGGAGAGCCCAAAGTTGAGCCCCAGAACTAATATCAGAAAATAAGAGTAAGAGGACCTGAAACTTGAGCATCGTTCCCCATACTTTGGGACAAGAACCTGATTACCCTAAGAACTGCTAAAAAACAAAACAAACAAACCTCCCAAAATGAACAAAAATGGGAAGCAAAGAAGAAAAAAATTCAACATAAATAGCTACTATGGCCATAGAAAAGATCTGGGCTCATATTTGTGGAAAAAATGGAGCTTAAAGAACCCCTCCTTTTTGCAATGCAAAATGTCAAATGGTCTCAGTCCTAAATAGAATTCTTGGAAGAACTCAAAAAAAAAAAAAAAAGACTTTAAAAATCAAATAAAAGAGATTGAGGAAAAATTAAAGAAATAAGAGCAATCCAAGAAAATCAAGAAAATTATAAAAAAAGAAAGTCAACTAACTTGAAGCAGAGAATCAAAAACTAAAGGAAGAAAATAATTTCTTGAAAACTAGAATTGGGCAAAGGGAAGTTAATGATATTGTAAAACACTAAGAAATAATAAAATCAAAGGAATGAAAAATAGAAGAGAATTTGAAACATCAGGAAAACAATTGATCTGGAGGAAAGATTGGGAAAGAAATAAAATATGAATAGTCAGACTGCTTGAAAATTATGATAAAAATGAATATTGATATAAATATTACAAGAAATTATTAAGGAAAATTGCCCTAAAGTACTAGATCACGAAGGCAAAGAGATCAACAACTGAAAGAGATCTTAAGAGAAAAACTTACAGGAATCTCATAGTCTGGAGAAAATATTGAAAGTAACCAGAAAAAAGCAATTTAAATATCTTAGGGTTACAATAAACCCACAAGACCTAGCAGCTACTACATGGAAGAACTGTAAGTCTTGGAATACTATATTCTGTAGAGCAAATGAGCTGGGAATATGACCAAGGGTAACTTACTCAGGATAGTTAAATGTAATCCTAAATTTTTTTTAAAAGAAAGATTTTATTTATTTTGAGTTTTACAATTTTCCCCCTATTCTTGTTTCCCTCCCCCCCACCCCCCACAGAAAGCAGTCTGTTGGTCTTTATGTCATTTCCATGGTATGCATTGATCTAAGTTGAATTGATGAGAGAGAAATCATATCCTTAAGGAAGAAAAGTAAAATATAAGAGATAGCAAAATTACATAATAAGATAACGGGTTTTTTCCCCCTAAAATGAAGGTAATAGTCTTTGGTCTTTATTCAAACTCCACAATTCTTTCTCTTTCTCCATCACAGATAGCCCAAAATTGTCCCTGATTGTTGTACTGATGGAATGAGCAAGTCCATCAAGGTTGATCATCACCCCCATGTTGCTATTAGGGTGTAAAATGTTTTTCTGTTTTGCTCCTTCCATGCTTCCCTGAATTCCCATCCCTCATGGTTTCTCATAGAACATGACATACAGTTTGTTAAACCATTCCCCAATTGAAGGACTTTCACTTAATTTCCAATTCTTTGCCACCACAAACAGGGATGCTATAAATATTTTTGTTCAAGTGATGTTTTTGTCCTTTTTCATAATCTCTTCAGGGTATAGACCCAGTAGTGTAATCCTAATTTTTTAAAAAAAGAATATTTAATGAATTAAAAAAAACCTTTTAGGTATTTGTTATAAAAATAGCAAAACTTAAAGGAAATTTGTCATGTAATAGCCAGAAGAAAAATAAGTAAACATTAAAGACCAATTATAAGGGACTCAATGAGGTCAAATTGTGTACTTTTATGTGAAAATATTAGTACTTTTATGACTGTAATCATTATTTGGTTAGTTTGAAAGAAAAGTTTGGGTTGAAATGTGTATTATGGGGTGGTTCTAAAAAAACTGTAGGGAGAGATAAAAAGAAGTAATTTATGAGAGATTAAAGGAAAAACTGATGCAGAAGAAGGGGGAGGGTGGTTAATGCTGGAACCTTATTCTCATTGGAAATGAAGTAAGGAGTAGTAATATTTATTGTTTATGGGTAAGTAAAACCAATATAATAAAAAAGTGGTAATTGTACCTAACTAATTTGTTTATTCAATTGCATTGCAATTAAATTACTAAGAAATTATCTTACTGAATTAGAAAAAATAACAAAGTTCCTTTGAAAGAACAAAAGATGAAGAACTTCAAAGAAGAGAAGAAAAAGAGGTAAAGGAAGCAGTCCAGTAGTATTAGTCCTTAAATTATATTATAAGATGAGAACATAATTGAAGTGCAAAATGGATAATTTTTATTATTTTAAATTAAAATTTTCTTGTATAAATAAAACCTATGCAGTCAAATAGAAGAAATGAAGATGAAGCTTTTATAGATAATCTCTCAGGATGTGATTGGAATATTGCTGAAGTGTTAGAAAAGATGAATTGGTTGATTTAGAAAAATATGATTTAGATATATGAAGGAAGATGTTATAACCATCAGAGAAACAGATGATAAGCAGAAATTTACATGGGTATGAGTACATACGTGTATATATATATATATGTGTGTGTGTGTGTGTATGTGTGTATCTATATTTATAGATATCTATGTGTGTGTTTAATAGTAGCTTTTTTTAGACCAGGGCGGGGGAGGTAAGGAAGGGGAAAAATAAAAGTATAAAGTTCAAAGCAGAGAACAAAAGATAACCTAGAAGGAAGCAAAGAAAAGCCAGGCAGCATTGAAGACAATGTATTGTATTTGTTTATATAGGTTTTCTTGAAATAGAAATCATTATTTTATACTGAATTATGTCTTATGTTCTTCTGCATACATGTCAATGTTGTTTTTTCTTTTCTCATTTTATATTTAATTTTATAATGAATTTTAAATTATATAAAAAATTTATTCTGGAATTTAAGACCTGCTGGGAAAATCAAAAAGTATACTGATAAAAAATTAGCCTTAGATAAGCCTCTTATACCCTTTATAGACTTAAATTTTAAAGATAATATCACTAAAAATTAGAAGAAAAGCGGATCATACAAGTTTCAAACCTATGGTTAGGATATAAAATCATATATATGTATATAATATTCAGGAATATATTGATTAAGGAATATAACTCTAGGAGAGTTATAGGATATAAAATTATAAAATCAAACAAGAGAAGCAATTATAAAAGATAAAATAATTGTGATTACATGAAATTAATTTTTTTGCACATACAATATTAATGTACCTACTATAAAAAGGAAGTGGGAGAAGGATTAGTAATGTTTATATCAAATATATCTAGTAAGGATTTGGTATCAAAGGTATATAAGGTTAGCAGATAAAATAAAAAACCAGTTCCAATGGATAAATGGCCAAAGCCCATGCAAAATTCTCAAAAGAATAGAAGATTATTATTAACAACCACAAGAAAGAAGGATCCAATCAGTAGTGATAAAATATAGTCTAATTAAAACAATATCTAAATTAATGAATGAGTTGTATAAAGATAGGCACACTATTACATTGGTTTTTTTATAATTTATTTAGTATTTTATTTTTCCCCCAATTACATGTAAAAAACATTTTTTTAATGTTCATTTTAAAAACTGAGTTCTAGGGGTGGCTAGGTGGCAGAGTGGATAGAACACCAGCCCTGTAGTCAGGAGTACTTGAGTTCAAATCTGGTCTCAGACAATAATTACCCAGCTGTGTGGCCTTGGGCAAGCCACTTAACCCCATTACCTTTCAAAAACCTAAAAAAACCCAAATGAGTTCTAGATTTTCTCCCTTTCATCTTCACCACCCAGATTATCTAGAAGACAAGATTATACATCACCAATGTATCGTTGGGGAGATATGTATTAGTACAACTGTTCTGGAAAGTGATTTGGAATGATGCAAATCAAAGTAGCTAAAATGACTACCCTTTCAATGCAGAGATTCTACTGCCAGGAATATACTAAAAAGAGATTGTTGACAAAAATAATGCTCCATCTATACAAAAATATTTATTGTTGTACTTTTTGTGATATAAAAAATGATTGGGACAGGTGATTAGATTGAAAAAACTTCAGAGGAAAAGAGATTTAAAAGCAATGGTGGGAGTGGGAGAGGGAGAATCTGAAAGTGACAATGGGGAGCAAGTATTCTAATGCCCCAACTATAAGTGAAAAGGCAGAGAGAGATAAGCAGAAGATAGTCCTGTTATATACTCTGCTCTTGTCTGATCACAAGCATTATGAGACAAATTTTGTTTTGGGCACCCCAGTTTAGTTAGGTAATCCAGAGAGCATCAGTGGAAGACAGGATGGTGGGGTCCTTGAGTCTATGTCATAGGAAGACTAATAGTAATAATTGCCGTTTTCATGGCTTGCATAAATCAAAATGTACTCTCAGGAAAGAGGATTTGTATAGACACCAAATGACCTTCTTACATGTTTAGACTTTGATTTTTTTTCTACTTAGTCATGCTGCTATTGAGAATATTGTCTGTTTTCTTTCCATGACCTTATTTGATTGAAAGAATGGACATTTACTATCTCCTGTTGTCCTCATTCCTTTGTATGCATCCTTGGGTGTATTATTTTTATTTGAAATTTTTCCTTTTTTGCTATGACTGCATAAAATAAGCACCCTATCAGCTTTGTTTTCCTCCTATCCTTTACCTCTCCTGACCTTGTCACAGAATCCCCATAATTTTATACTAAGAATAGACAAGAGAAAGCAGTGTTTGTACACATAAAGCTCAAGAAGACTGAAGGTTTTCAGAGTGAAGAAATAAAAAATCTACAATATTGTCTTTTACTCAAGAGTTTTGGGTACAAAGTGTTCATTTTTTGGATTTGTTTTATTTCATTTTGTCTAACATCATTTTAGTTACCCTAATCAAATTTCTATTCATTCTTTTTTTAAAAAAAAATCTAATCATGTTTCTAAAGATAGTTTTATATATACACATATATTAATCCAAGTAGCAACTCTATGAACGTTTGTTTGTGCTGGCTCCTAATGAAGAAACCAAAGCTGTTTTCAAACAAAAATTCTTTTTAATGAAAAAAAAATCTATGCAAGGTTTAAAACAAAAGTTTTCTAAGATGTAGTTTGCACCATTCAAATAAAAGAACCAAGTGAACTAATTTTCCATGATTGTCTTTTTTTTTTAATTGCTCTTTTCTAGTTTATTCCTAACTAGTGGATTTTCTGTCACTTCTTGGAAAATATTGCTGTTTTTTCTAAACTTTTATTGTTCTCTCTGAAAAATGAGGTGGTTTGAATGAGTAAATAAACAAGGGTAAAATTCTTTGAAAATTCAGCTTAAGGCAATAATAGAATTGAAAAGGACACTAAAATGAAGATATGTAAAAGTAGATGAGTAATCATAATATCTAATCTTGGTTCTCGGGCAAAGGTGAAGACATTCACTTTCCTTTTTTTTTAGGTTTTTTTTTTGCAAGGTAAATGGGGTTAAATGGCTTGTCCAAGGCCACACAGCTAGGTAATTATTAAGTGTCTGAGACCAGATTTGAACCCAGGTACTCCTGACTCCAAGGCCAGTGCTCTATCCACTATGTCACCTAGTCGCCCCCACTTTCCTTTTAATAGTAAAGCAGGATGGCAACAGATGGAGAATACTGCATACTCATATATGAGGTCACTGTTAATGGTTTTTCTTTACTGTTTTATTTCTTAATTGTTTTTCTTTATTCAAAAGACATCTCCTTGGGTATAAAGAGGAGATCAACCTGGAAATTACTATGATGTAAAAACAAAGGGAGAAATTTTCCAGTCTCATGTCCCAGATTCTCTTGGCTAGAGGTATCATGAGATAGAGAACTATCCTTGAAGTTGGTAAGACAGGTTTCAATCTCACTTTTGATATAGATATAGTCTGGCTGTGTGAACCCAGGCAGGTTATTTAACCTCTCAAGTCTTTAGGCAAGTCTTTCTCTAAGACTATTAGGTGAAGAGCAGGTTCATTAGAGGCAATTCCTCAGTGGGAGGCTCCTCTGCCCATGAAATCACAGGTTTTGTCTGTAATCCATGTTACCCTTCTCTTAGTTTCCTCTTTCCAGAGAGCCCCTGATCCCAGACACCCACATGCAGATGTCATTCTCCCCAACACACACACAGTTGATTGAGGTTTTTCCTCCCTTGCTCTTGAAGTTTTTTCCACACCAGATCCACCTCAAATTGTTGGATTCCCTAAACTATATCTCAGACTGCTGAGAGGTATTTCTCTTAAGGTCTCTCAAGATACATCACTATTTATCATGTGGTGGGACCCAAAAAGAGTGTTAAACAGTTTAATTCCAAAAAGCCTCAATAGACTACTCTCCTGTCACTAATATTGGGCCTGTACTCGTTTCTCAGTGGTTAGTAAATTCTCCCTTTCTCATTCTCTTTCCATCTCAATGATTCTTAACTCCAAAGATGTTGATATACAAACCCCCTTTCCTATTCCCCACTGTCCACTCCCTTATTCCCATATCCTTCAACCATAACTCCCCCCCACACACACTCAATTCCTAGATCTCTTCCCCTCTTCTACTCTGGGCTCTGGAATGTCTACTCCATAATTAACACCTTTGTTTTCATCTTGAAACTCTTCCTTTCTCATTCCCTCTCACTGGGTGAACTTGGTTCCCTGAATGCTCTTCCCAGGGGTGTTTGTCCTTTGGTCATGGTAGGGGATTCCTCACTCCTGAAGACTCTTCCATTTTCTCCCTCTCCCACCATTGCTTTGTAACCTCTCCTCCTTTGAAATTCATTCAGTCTAATTTGCTACCTAATCAAGAATTTAGTAACTATCAACTCCCAGACTCTTCCTCATGAGTTGGCCCCCAGTCTTCTCTACTCCACTGCTGTCTTTATACTAGGGAACTTCAACATACATAATGACACTCCCTCAAGTATCCCATCTTTCTCCTGATGTAATCTACCCATTACTCATAACCTACTTCTTCACCCTAACTCAACTACACACAGAAAACATTTATTCTCTTGATCTTGTCATCACTCAGAAGTTACTGCCATTGTTCATAAATTCCAAACTTTATCTGATCATAATCTTTTTTTTTTTTAGGTTTTTGTAAGGCAAACGGGGTTAAGTGGCTTGCCCAAGGCCACACAGCTAGGTGATTCTTAAGTGTCTGAGACCGGATTTGAACCCAGATACTCCTGACTCCAGAGGAGGTGCTCTATCCACTACGCCACCTAGCTGCCCCTGATCATAATCTTTTACTATTTCAATTTTCATTCTGCTTTAGACCTCATAACCCTGTTCTTCACCATAATTTCCAATCTTTTCATCTTTCATCTTTCATCTCTCTTCCCTACTTCAACCCTTTGATGAATCAATCCAACTCTATATAAAATCTTCTACATTTAAGACACTTGATCCCTTATCCTAATGGCAAGAATATGCCTTGCCAAACTTCAGATCTGGAATATTCTCATCATCTAATGGTTTGCTCCTATTTATGTGATCCTTCTCCTTAGCAAAGTAAATGCTCTGTCGGCATTCTTGATTCCCTATTCCATCCTATCTTCTCCAGTAAATTATCCCCTTTAACTTTCCATTTGTCAATCTTCAGTCTCTCCATATCTATTGGCTGCTTCTTTGCTGCCTACAAACAATTCCCTCCACTGTTCTCTCCATCTTTAAAATATCCTCATAGCCAAAGTCTGAAATCTCTTCTCCCCACCATAGCTAAACTCATAAGAAAGTTCTCTTTATATATAAAGGCTCTCTGTTTCCTTTCCTCGAATCCTCTTCTAACTTTTAGCAATATAGGTACCTACTTCATCATGAAACTGAATCTTCTCACCAGTTATCAGTGCTCCCTTAATTACCAAACCAAATGCCTTTTTTTCCTTCCAAGAAGGACTTTATTCTTCTTGACTCTACAAGTTTTGACATTGTTGATCTATTCCTGAATATTCTTTTCTCTATGTTTTTGGGTTCTCCTCAGATCTCCTTTCTCAGTCTCCTTTCCTGGATCTTAATCCAGTTTAGGCCCACTACTTGTGGGTGTCCCTAATGTCTCTATTCCAAGTCTTCTCTTTATCACTGTCTATATTATCTTGCTTGGTGAATACATTAGCTTTCATAGTTTCATAATGATCATTTCTATGCAGAGGATTCACAGATGTCCAATCCCTGTCTCTCTCTCTGGAGTCCTGGTCCTATATAAACCTATACTGAGATGTATCTCTCAAACTAGATATTCAACATGTCTAGAAGAGAATATATATTTCCCCTCAAATCTTCTCATCTTCTCAAATTCTAATCATTAATGAGAGTACCATTATTTCGCAATCACACAGGCTCATGAGTTGAGTGTAATTCTCAAATTCTCCACTCACATATGTCTAACTTATTGTTAAGTTTTGTCATTTCTACTTTCTCAGCATCTCTCTAATACATTCTCTTCTCCTCACTCACACCCTGCAGGATCTCATCTCTTCATAGATAGAGAATTTCAAAAGTCTAATGGTTGGTCTTCCAATCTCAAGATTATCTTCCACTCAACTGCCAAAATTTCTAAAGCACAAATTTTTAATAAATTTTATAAAAATTCATTCAAGTGCACCTTACTGAAAAAGGAAAGAAAAATCTGTGTAACATAGTTAAGAAAAACAAATTCCCTTGTGTCTAAAATATAGATTTCTCATTCTATATATTGACTCCATCACTTCCCTATCAGGAAGTGAATAGAATGCTTTTCAACATTCAACCTCTGTAATCATAGATTTTTGTTCTGCTGATAATAGTTCTTAATGGCTATTAAAGTAGATTGTATAGTATTGTCATAATAATTGCTTCTGTTCAGTTCTTCCATCAGTTGATATATCACTTTATTCATCAGTTTATACAAATCTTCAAAATTGTTTGTAACAAAGATATAGAACAAATTATTGTGCTTCTGCTTACTTCATTCAGCATCAGTTTATATGCCTTTCTATGGCTCTCTGAAATCATCTTTTTTACTCATTTCTAATGCTACAATATTATGCCATTACATTCATATTCTACAATTTGTTCAGTCAATGCTATTATAAGTGTTTGTGCATATAAGAGTTTTTATTTTCTTTTATAATCTTTTGGATGTAAGTCTAGCAGTGATGTAACTGGTCAATGGGCAGCTAGGTGATACAGTGGATAGAGCACTGATCTAGGAGTCAGGAGGACAGGAGTTCGAATCCAGACTCAGACACTTGACTCTTACTAGCTATGTGACCTTGTACGAGTCATTTAATCCTGATTGCCTCACATCCAGGGCCATCTCCAATCATCCTGATATCTGACCACTGGACTCATATGAGTCTGGTGGAGAAAGTGAGGCTGGTGACTTAGCACAACCCCCTCACTCAAATCCAATTCATGTGCTTGTCATGGCATCACCTCCCTGGGATCATGGTCTTCTTTGAGAATGAAGGACAAAACATCATCATCAGCTGGATCAATGGGCTTGCCTATATTTCTAGTAATATTCTGTATGTAATTTCAGAACGATTGGACTCATTTACATCTCCACCAACAGTTCATCAATATGCCTGTTTTTCCACAGTTCCTCTATTTCTCATTTTCCCTTGACATCTTTGCCAATGAATGTGATATACAACTTCAGAATTTCTTTTTCTTTTTTAGGTTTTTGCAAGGCAAACAGGGTTAAGTGGCTTGCCCACACAGCCAGGTAATTATTAAGTGTCTGAGGCTGGATTTGAACTCAGGTATTCCTGACTCCTGGGCCAGTGCTCTATCCACTGCGCCACCTAGCTGCCCCTCAGAATTTTTCTAGTTTGCATTTCTCTAGTTATTAGTGATTTGGAATATTTTTCCTTTTGATTACAGATAGCCTAAATTTCTTCCTTTAAGAACCACCTGTATCCAGGGGGGTGGAGCCAAGATGATGGCATGAAAACAGCCTTTCCTCAGAGCTCTCTCCAAAGTATTTCAAAAACTTAAAATTAAATTTCTAACTAAATTTTTGAGAGACAGAACCTATAGAAAGATCCAGTGAGGCAATTCTCCAGCCCAAGGTAACCTGGAAGACTGTAGGAAGGCTCTGTTCCACAGAGTTGGAGGGGACGGCAGTGCAGCTAGGATCACCTCCTGCAGTGAAGGAGTTCCAGCCCTCCAGGAACAGACTGAGGAGCACTTGGGTCCCTAGGAGCTCTGGCTTCTGGCAGCAGAAGCAGTTTCCTGACCTGCCAACCCAGGGAACACCAAGTACAACTTGGAAGATCAGCGGGGAAACCTCTGCCAGAGCAACAGTGAAGCCCAGGCCAGCATGACCCTACTCAGCACAGCCATGGCCCTCAGTGCAGCCCAGATCCCAGGAAACAGAAGCAGGCCCACAGAACTGCCCAGCAGGGAGCCACCTGGCAGCTGCTTCCAGAGCACTCAGCCCATAGATAGTAAGGGGTGGGGGGAGCCTATCAAGGTCTCTCTTCTGTCCCTGGGACAGGACTCTGGTGCTTTGAACATATTCAGATTCTGATCACAGTGTGGGGCCTCCCCAGTGCCATAGAGCAGGGACCCTCCTCACAGCTCCAGGGCAAAGGGGTATGCTTGGGGTCATCTGCAGGCAAGAACACAGGCAAGAGAGCAGTCAGAGCCTCTCTCAAGACCTTGAAGGGACTGAGGTCCTTGCGGGGGTGTCCCAACAATACTCAAAAGCTCAGGAAGCACCCCAAAACCAGGGCACAGGCTGGAGAAATGAGTAAACAGAAAAAAAAAGGAACCTGACCATAGACAATTACTTTGGTCTCATGAAAGATCAAAACACACACACTCAGAAGATGAGAAAGTCCAAGCTTCTGTATCCAAAGCATCCAAGAGGAATAGGAATTGGGCTCAAAAAAGATTTTGAAAATCAAGTAAGGGAGGTAGAGGAAAAATTGGGAAGAGAAATGAGAGAGATGCAGGAAAAACATGAAAACCAAGTCAGCAGCTTAGTCAAGGAAATCCAAAAAAATACTGAAGAAAACATGTTAAAAACCATCTTGGGTCAAATGGAAAGAGCAAGTCAAAAAGAAGAAGAATACCTTAAAAAGCAGAATTGGCCAGATAGCAAAGGAAATAAGAAAGCTCTCTGAAGAAAACAACTCCTTCAAATGTAGAATGGAGCCAAAGGAAGCTGATGACTTTGCATCAAACTCCAGAACTCCCAAGTCAAAGAGAAAATATTACAAGCAGCCAGAAGAAAACAATTCAAATATCATGGAGCTGCAGTCAGGATCACACAGGACTTAGCAGCATCCACATTAAGGGCTCATAGGGCTTGGAATATAATATTCCAGAAGGCAAAAGAGCTTGGAATGCAGCCAAGAATCAACTTCCAGGGGGAAAGATGGACTTTCTGTTAAGAGGTTTGTTTCATATCACAGATGGGGAAAGATCATGAGACTTTAGAACTATGCCTGTCTTCTCTCCACCATCTTGGTCAGAAGTCCTCGAAAAGATGAACTTTCAATCAAACAGAGGAATTTCAGATGTTCCTGTTAAAATGACTAGAGCTGAACAGAGTTTGATCTTCAAGTACAGGACTCAGGTGAAGCGTAGAGAGGGTGGATGAGAAGGGTAAATTATGAGGGACTTAATGATGACGAACTGTGTATATTCCTGCATGAAAAAATGATACTGATAATACTCATATGAACCTTCTCATTTATTAGAGCAGTTAGAAGGAGCATGGCACAGTAGGGAGCTGAATTTGAAGGTATAATATATTGTAAAAATGGAACCAATGGGTGAAAAGAAAATGAGAGAAAGGGAAAGGAGAGGTAGTTAGAATAAGATATATCATGTAAAAGAGTCAAGGGGTAGCTAGGTGGCACAGTGGATAGAACACTGGCCCTGGAGTCAGGAGTACCTGAGTTCAAATCAGGCCTCAGACACTTAATAATTTCCTAGCTGTGTGGCCTTGGGCAAGCCACTTAACCCCATTTCCTTGGAAAAAACCTAAAAAAAAAGAGTCAAGAAATAGCTTTTGCAATGGTATGGGAGGGGAGAAGGTGAGGGAAACCTTCATTTTCATCATAAATGGTTGAGAGGAGAATATAACATACATATATAATAGGGTATAGAAATCTAGAAGAAAAAGAAGAGAAAGAGGAGGGGAGAAAGGGGATGGGGAAGGGAGGAGGGATCATGGGAGATGATAATCAGATATAATACATTTTCTCTTTTACTTTTTTGCAAGGTGGTGGGATTGGGTGGCCTGTTCACAATCATGAGGCTGGGTGGGTGCTGGGTCTCTGGGGTGGGATGTGGGCTTTGGGTCTCTTGGCCCTAGGGTCGGTGCTCTGTCTGCTGTACCACTTGGCTGTCTCAGAGCACAAATTTGAAGAGGGACAGAGTCAAAGGAGAGAGAAAATATAATAAATGGTAGTGGGGAGGAATGGATGGAGGGAATTACAATCAGCAAAAGCAACTGTGGAAAAATATGGAAGTAACTTCTCTGATGGACTTATGATAAAGAATGCCTTCCACCCCAGAGACAGAGCTGATGGTATTAAAACACAGACTGAAGCATACTTTTTTTCTCTTTCACTTTATTTCTCATGAGGATTTTTATTTTTGTGGGGGGAGGGGGATTATGTTTACTCTTACAAGAATACAATTTTAGTATTGTGTAAATAAATAGAATGTAAACTAAAAATAAAAAGAACTACTTGCTCATATCTTAGATCATTTATTAATCCATACTCTGTTCAGCTACCTAAGTGATTTTCCTAATGCAAAGATCAATTTCACCTTCAGACTCTACAAATTCCAGTAGTTTGAAACTCTGCTAGTTTCAAAATTAAAGGCAAAAATGTCTTTTTAACATTTAAAGCCCTTTATAAATCTTGGTCCTTCCTGAGTTCTGATTGTTTCCTTCAGGACATTACAAATATCCATTTCTCCCTTTTCTGGCTGTTCCTCTTGCCTAGAATTCTCTACCTCCTGGTTTCTTTCAAGATTCAACTCAAATTTTTCACTTTTGGCTGGAAACATTTCCTTATCCCTCCATCCTAGCCCATACCTTTTCCCTCCATTGATGGTGCCTTTCTCTAAGATTACCTTCCATTGACATTTATGGATATATCTTACACATACATAGCTAATGTGAGCTCTTTAAGGATGGGGAAGTTTGACTTAGGTTTTTTTTATCTAAAGTTACTAAACAAGGCATATAGTTGGTATTTAATAAACAGTTAATGAACTGAATTGCATTTCAGTAGTAACTTTTCATGTGTTTTATCCTATAGTGTTATGGGTATATATGAATATACATGTGTGTTTTGTCTGTGTACGTATATGTAAATATACATTTTTATTCTTAGGCTAAGAGTAGCTTGATGTACATCATTAAAAGTCAATAACTAGGGCATTGATAAATTTGAAATTCTAGAGAAATGATCCTTTTTTTTACTCGTTTGGATACTCTCATAGATACAGGTTTCCTAGAACCAAAGCCATAGTATTCATACAAGTTCTGGCAAGTTCTTTCTGAAAAGTATTTATTGGGAATGCTTTCTGCTAGTGAATTTGACTGGAAATATGGGTCCATCATATAATCATTGTATCCTTAGTTGTGAAAATTAATTTTTTGCTGGTTGTCTTTAATAAACATTCAAATAAAGAACTTCCAAAAAGAGAATTGTCTCCATGTATTAGTGATGTTGCTCCCAAGTTGATTTGTGTGGACTATGACTGGCATGGTGGTCTTGGAAAGTTTACAAGAATTTCAGATTGAATTCAAGGAATTGGGACTTGGTACAGAAATGACTGGTTCACAAAACAAACAGTGATGAAGGACATCTATGGCTGGTTCAGTCTGCATGACAAAATGGCTATGAGAGTGAAATTCTTCCTATCAGAGAGAGGTCAAATAGTAGCTGCAACTCAGAAGGAAAACAGAAGGTAGCACCATATCAGAAAGACATAGAGAGAGCCCTTCACAGGGAAAGGTAGACAGAATAATTCAGGAGTGGACATGCCAAACTTGCAATTTCCAGGATAAGGAAGCAGATTTTTTTTTGTTTTTGTTTTTTTAGGTTTTTGCAAGGCAAACGGGGTTAAGTGGCTTGCCCAAGGCCACACAGCTAGGTCATTATTAAGTGTCTGAGACCGGATTTGAACCCAGGTACTCCTGACTCCAGGGCCAGTGCTTTATCCACTATGCCACCTAGCCGCCCCCTGGAAGCACTTTTAAAAGACAACAAATTTAAAAGCAGGAAGGAGTTCCAAGAATAGTTCTTGTTGTTTCCTATGCATGTGGACTCTCCCTGTTATGTTCCTTGTGTATGTGTTTGCTAAGTGTAGGCTCCAGTGGGGCACAGCCAGAAGTGTGCTAGAGCTGGTGCTAGCTGATTGTTAAATGTTACAGCTTGGACAACTGCTATGATCTATTGATTATCTAAAAGGATGGAGGAAAAAAACATTAAACTTAAAAGAGTGCTATATTTCCCCCTATTCCTCCTTCCCTTATGAAGAACCAGTGGCTAAATATTTACCAGCATACCAATGGTCACAGTTACAGGATTATGATTACTCCTGGCTATGTGTCTTTAGGTGTTCCCTTGTTTCCAATCATGTTCTTTCTCCCATCAGTGGTGTGAAAAATTAGAAAAATGTGTCCTATTGTATTTAATTGGAAAACAAAATATTTATAAAAAAAAAATATCATTTGTTCTGAACTAACATGGTAGGGGCAGCTAGGTGTATAGTAGATAGAACACCAGCCCTGGAGTCAGGAGCTGATTTACCTTCATAGATTCAGATCTGGCCTTAAGACAGTTATTAGTTGTGTCACTTAACCATGTTTGTCTCAGTTTCTTCCTCTATAATATGTACTAGAGAAGGAATTGGCAAACCACTTCAGTATTTTTGCCAAGAAAATCTCAATGGGGTTATGAACGGTCATATATGACTTAAAATGACTCAATAGCCTTATAAAAACTTGTATTTACTTACAAACCAATGAATAGGACAAATTAGGATTTTTCCTGGTTCAGTCCCAAAACTCAAGAACCTTTTACCAAGATCTCCCTTTATATACTACTTCTGCCTTAGACCTAGTTGCCTCCTTAAAAGGAATGGCAATCTGGTTTGTGACTTTAGGTTCCACTTCAGACACTGATATTGCTTGACCCTTGCAGTTTTAAAATCTGCATGTCTGACTACTGTTCTCTATTTGTACAATTTCGTACTCTTTCTTGTTCAGTTTTGCTCCTGCCCTTCTACCACAAACTGTGCCTGAATGTTCATCAATCTTTCATTAGCTTAAAAATGGACAGAACCATCTACGGACCACACCAAGGAATACATCCTAGGCTATTAAAGTTGTCTTTTTTTTTTTTTTTGAGTTTGAATCAGTTAAAATCTGGGTTGAAAGAAATACATTCCTGAGATGTAATCTCAATTCTAAATGATGTTGAACAGGACTGTGTCCTAGTTCAACTTCTTTTTTTTTTTAATTTATTTTTATTAAAGATACTAATTGAGTTTTACAATTCCCCCCCCCATCTTACTTCCCCCCCCCCCCCCAGGGAAAGCAATCTGTCAGTCTTTACTTTGTTTCCATGTTGTACCTTGATCCAAATTGGGTGTGATGAGAGAGAAATCATATCCTTAAAGAAGAGAGAGAAGTCTAAGAGGTAACAAGATCAGACAATAAGATATCTTTTCCCCTAAATTAAAGGGAATAGTCCTTGAACTTTGTTCAAACTCCACAGCTCCTTATCTGGATACAGATGGCACTCTCCTTTGCAGACAGCCCAAAACTGTTCCCGATTGTTGCACTGATGGAATGAGCGAGTCCTTCAAGGATGTTCATCGCCCCCATGTTGCTGTTAGGATGTACAGTGCTTTTCTGGTTCTGCTCATCTCACTCAGCACCAGTTCATGCAAATCCCTCTAGGCTTCCCTGAAATCCCATCACTCCTGGTTTCTAATAGAACAATAGTGTTCCATGACACACATATACCACAGTTTGCTAAGCCATTCCGCAATTGAAGGACATTTACTTGATTTCCAATTCTTTGCCTCCACAAACAGGGGTGCTATAAATATTTTTGTACAAGTAATGTTTTTACCCTTTTTCATCATCTCTTCAGGGTATAGACACAGTAGTGGTATTGCTGGGTCCAAGGGTATGCACATTTTTGTTGTCTTTTGGGCGTAGTTCCAAATACTTCTCCAGAAGGGTTGGATGAGTTCACAGCTCCACCAACAGTGTAATAGTTGTCCCAGATTTCCCACATCCCTTCCAACAATGATCATTATCCTTCCTGGTCATACTGGCCAATCTGAGAGGTGTGAGGTGGTACCACAGAGAAGCTTTAATTTGCATTTCTCTAATAATTAATGATTTAGAGCAATTTTTTCATATGACTATGGATTGCTTTGATCTCCTCATCTGTAAATTGCCTTTGCATATCCTTTGATCATTTGTCAATTGGGGAATGGCTTTTTGTTTTAAAAATATGACTCAGTTCTTTGTATATTTTAAAAATGAGTCCTTTGTCAGAATCATTAGTTGTAAAGATTGCTTCCCAACTTACATTTCTTTTCATCTTGGTTACAGTGATTTTATCTGTGCAAAAGCTTTTTAATGTAATCGAAGTCATCTAGTTGGTTTTTGGTGATGTTCTCCAACTCTTCCTTAGTCATAAACTGCTCCCTTTTCCATAGATCTGACAGCTAAACTAGTCCTTGATCTTCTAATTTGCTTATAGTATTGTTTTTTATGTCTAAGTCCTGTAACCATTTGGATTTTATCTTGGTAAAGGGTGTGAGGTGTTGGTCTAATCTAAGTATCTTCCATACTAACTTCCAATTATCCCAGCAGTTTTTATCAAAGAGGGAGTTTTTATCCCAATAGCTGGACTCTTTGGGTTTATCAAACAGCAGATTACTATAATCATCTACTGCTTTTGCACCTAGTGTAATCCACTGGTCCACCAAATACCAAATACCAAACAGTTTTGATGACTGATGCTTTATAATTTTAGATCAGCCACCTTCTTTTGCACTTTTTTTTTCATTAAGCTCCTGGAAATTCTTGACTTTTTATTTCTCCATATGAATTTATTTACAATTTTTTTCTAACTCATTAGAGTAATTTTTTGGAATTTTGATTGGTAGGGCACTAAACAGGTAGTTTAATTTTGGTAGAATTATCATTTTTATTATATTAGCTCTACCTATCCATGAGCAGTTGATATTTGCCGTTATTTAAATCTGATTTAATTTGTGTGAGAAATGTTTTATAATTATTTTCAAAAAGATTCTGAGTCTGTCTTGGCAAATAGACTCCCAAGTATTTTATATTGTCTGAGGTTACTTTGAATGGGATTTCTCTTTCTAGCTCTTCCTGCTGTATCTTGCTAGACATATATAGAAAAATTGAGGATTTATGAGGGTTTATTTTTATAACCTGCCACTTTGCTAAAATTGCTAATTGTTTCCAGTAGTTTTTTGGATGATTTCTTGGGATTCTCTAGGTAGACCATCATGTCATCTGCAAAGAGTGAGAGTTTTGTCTCTTCCTTCCCAATTCTAATTCCTTCAATTTCTTTTTCTTCTCTAATTGCTGAAGCTAACATTTCTAATACAATATTGAATAGTAGTGGTGATAATGGGCACCCTTGTTTCACCCCTGATCTTATTGGGAATGCCTCTAGCCTCTCCCCATTGAATATAATGCTTGTTGGTGGTTTCATATAGATACTGCTAATTATTTTAAGGAACAGTCCAGTATTCCTACACTCTCTCTAGTGTTTTTAATAGGAATGGATGCTGTATTTTGTCAAAAGCTTTTTCAGCATCTATTGATATGATCATATGATTTCTGATGGGTTTGTTGTTGATATAATTGAGTATATTAACAGTTTTCCTATTATTGAACCAACCCTGCATTCCTGGAATAAATCCTACTTGACCATAATGTATTATGCTAGTGATAACTTATAATCATTTTGCTAAGATTTTATTTAAGATTTTTACATCTATATTCATCAGGGAAATAGGTCTATAATTTTCTTTCTCTGTTTTAACTCTTCCTGGTTTAGGTAACAGCACCATATTGGTTTCATAGAAAGAGTTAGGCAGAGTTCCATCTTTCCCTATTTTTTCCAAAGTTTATATAGAATTGGAATCAATTGTTCCTTAGATGTTTGGTAGAATTCACTTGTGAATCCATCAGGCCCTGGAGATTTTTTTTAGGGAGTTCAATGATGGCTTGTTGACTAGTTCAACTTCTTTTAAATTTGTATATGAATGACCTAACATGGCTATGACAAGTACTCTCTTTTACCCCTGTTGAACTAGTTTTCTTTCTGTCTAGTCTTAGTGGATTCATTGCTGAGATGTAGGGAAATGGAACAGACTACAGCAAAACTAAAACTACCTTATTTGGTAGGTATCTTTCAGCATGGAAGGCAGCTAGGTGTACAGAGAATACCAGGCCTGGAGTCAGAAGACTCACGTTCATGAGTTCCAATCTGGCTTCAGATATTTGCTATGTGAGACCTGTGCAAGTCATTTAACCCTGGTTATCTTAGTTTTTCATCTATAAAATGAGCTAGAGAAAGAAATGGCAAAGTGCTCTAATAACTGCCAAATGGGGTCATGAAGAGTTGGGCATGATTGAAACAACAGAAGTGAACAAATCAACATAATCCCACCTGTCAGGTCAGTTTAGTGGTGTTTTTCAGATAGAGGCCACCCATGTGCTTCTAAATAAGACATTCCATGGGGACCATACTGAGGTTTTCCTAATGAGGCCATCAGCTGTTGACACTTGTACTTAAATGTGTTAATGTGGCAGATGTCAGACAGATGGAGAAAATAGGGAGGCAGCTCAGGAGTGACATGGGATACTCAACTTGAACAGTGAATTGGAAAAAGGATAGAGGAGAGCCCACACACGATGAGTCCCAGTCCTTTGTCTGGGGCTTCTGGTTTACAGTAATAGTTTAGGCAGAACTTGTAGCTTTCTATTACAGATCTCTGTTTTTTATTTCTCCTGTTTCTCAACTTTGGGCCAGTTTAGGAAGCTGTCACCTTGTTTGTGAGTTCCCAGAAAGAACCCATTACTTAGCTGCTTCTGTAATCTTACTGCAGGGATCTAGATAAATCTGCTTTTATTCAACCTTGACCTTTCTTTTGGTCCCTTATCACCACACATAATATCACAACACAAAATAGGATCAGAGGCTGCTTTTATATTTTATATACAACTAGTATAAACACTGGCAAAGAAATAGAAATTTCAGGGGGAAAGAGAAACCTTTTGGGTGTATGCTGTGTTTCACAGCTTGCTGCTTGAGACCCTGTTAACTATTTTATTGTTTACAAAACAAATGAAAACTCTGAATTTCAGAGTGGGTAAATTAATAGGGATTAATTAGGGATGTGAGAGGAGGAATTTGTTTTTAAAGACATTAGGTGTCATCTCCCCCAGTCTGGGTAACTAGGCTCAATGTTCACAGTCTCAGTTGTATCATTAAATTGAGAGTATTAACTTAACCCTTACTTTCAGGATCTTTGAAGGGGAAGACAGCATACAGGTACTAAGTTTTAAGATTATGACTGCAAAAGTCCACATGGATTCAAGATGTGAGGCAACTATACCTTCCCCCTTGAGGTTGCACCTTGCTCCTTCTACCCTGAATTCTTTGAAAACTGTCTCAAGTCCTCTTCTCCTTCTCTCCCCATTCCATTCATGAACTCATGGCCAGTGGGATCCTGAGAAAGGTCACCTCCATGCTATCCTGAGGCAGGGTCAGATGCTAAGGAAGGATTACAAAAACATTTTAAAACTATTTCTTTTATGGTTCATGGTAAAAACTCCAGAGTTTCAATCACAGAAAGAATTATATAAGGAAATAAAATTAAAATATATTTTCTCAGCAACTGTGAAGTCTACCTTCAAGGAGCACTTTTCTAAAGTGAATTGCTTTTCTCTCTAGGCAAGAATCATAATGGCTATTGCTATTAAACTTTCATAACAGTAATGTCTGTAGCATACTCAAGGCTTCTGTCTTCTAAAACATAGTTTATTTCCCACTTGTCATTTTTTGACAAATAGTGAAGAATCATGAACACTTTTCAAAAAGAAATAACTATCAACACTCCTTGAATAAATATTCAAAAATCATTAATAGAGAAATGCAAAGTTAAAGCACTCCTGAGTTATTTCCTTCATATACATCGATGTGGAAAAGATGGTTAAAAAGAAACAGGAAAACATTGTTAGAGGGGTTATAGGAAGAAACATAGTGAGTATGCACACCTTTTAGGAAAATATTGATAAACTGGAAAGTATACAGAAGAGGACAACTAGAATGAAGAAGACTGCAGTGATACAATATAAGGAGTAAATGATGGAACCAGGGATGTTTAACTTATAAAAACAAAAGATGAGGGATGAATAGACAGTTATCCTTCCAGGAAGAGTGGAATTTTAGATATGTTTTATTTGTTCTAGTGGCAAAACTTGGATCACAGGGTAAAACTGCAAAGAGGAAAAATCTGGGCTTGATGGAAACATTTTTTTCAGTTTTTGCAAGGCAATAGGGCTAAATGGCTTCCCCAAGGCCACACAGCTAGGTAATTATTAAGTGTCTGAGTCCAGATTTGAACTCAAGTACTCAGAAGGGTACCCAGAAGGAAACATTTTCTAAAAATTAGAGCAAAAAATAGTCTGATTTAGGAGGCAGTGGATTGCTCACTACTCTAAGACTTCAAACAAAAGCTAGATAATCACTTGTCAAATAATGTATTTTGGTTTTAGTGGGTATTTTTGGATGGTGACAAAATATATATACCAGTATGTTCTTAAATATATATATATATATATATATATATATATATGTATATCCCAGCATGTTTTTAAAATATACCAGTATGTTTTTTAAAATATAGCACAGATTAACAGGAAATTTCCAGAATAAGAAAACAAAACTATAATAGTTATGTGAAAAAATGCTTTAAATCATTAACAGAGAAATATAAATTAAAACAGCTTTAGGGTACCATCTCTTATCCATCAGCTTGGCTAAGATGACAGAAAAGAAAATTGACAAATTCCATAATAGATGTGAGAAAACAGTACGTCCACTAAAACACGGTGATGGAGTTGTGAACTAGTCCATTTGTTTCATAGAAAAATTTGGAACTACACTAAGAGGACTGTAAAACTATGACCATTTGACCCAGGTAATATATATATAACCAAGGAGATTTAAAAAAAGAAAAAGAATCCATACATATAAAAATATTTACAGCAGCAATTTAAAATTGAAAACTACGAGGGATGCTCATCAATTGGGGAATGGATAAACAAGTTATGATATATGAATGCAATGGAAGATTACTATGCCATAAGAAATGATAAAAAGTATATCCAAAGGGGGGGGGGGAAACCCACAGAACTATAATTATGTTCACTTTTTTAAAAACTTCACTTAAATTTTTCCTTCCTTTCTCATGGCTTTTTTTTCTTTCCCCTTAGTTCTAATTCCTTTTTCACAAAATCACTTATATAATAAATATGTTAAACACAAATGTACAGGTTCAATTTTTACCAGACTGTTTGCTGCTACTGGGAGTGGGGAGGGAAGCGAGGGTGGTAGAAAAATGTACAACTTATAAACCTACAGCTGGATGAATGTTGAAAAACAAGCATAGCATGTAATGGGAAAAGTAAAATTTCAATTAATACAAAAAAAAATGATGAAGAGGATAGTTTCAGAAAAACCAGGGAAAACATCCATGAACTGATAAAAAGTGAAGCAAGCAGAATCAGGAGAATAATCTACATAGTAACAGCAATATTGTAAATTTTTTTATGATAGTAATTAATTGTGACTTAGGGATCAATGCAATGATATGCCACTGCACTGAAGGATACATGATGTAAATTGCTTCCAGAGAAGATGGACTCACGAGTACAAAATGAAGCATGTTTTTTTTTCCTTTATTTTTTCTTGCCTTCTTTTTGACCATGGCTAATGTGGAAATTTGTTTTGCATGACTTCATATACATAATGGGAATATTTCTTGCCTTCTCAAGATGACAGAGGAGCTAAAATTAGCATGAGGATCTCCTGACAACATAGAATATTTGCATTAAAGGCTTCCAATTAGAGAATTCAATATTGAAATGATTAACCAATAATTGCCAGTCTTCCGTGTTGAGAAAAACTGACTTCTGTTCTAGATTCTTGTTACTGTTAGATTATCAAGAAGTACCCAAGCCATGCTGTTTGTTTTACTAAATTACCTTCAATCTTTATAGAAATCTGAATTATAGCGATGCATACTAATATCAGGAACTACAAAACACTCCCCCCATAAACTTGAGGTATATTCTCCCACAAATAGATTCTGTAGGAACAGATTGAGTATACTGAGAGGCACATTCATAGGGCAAGATGTGGCAAAAGTCAATTCACACCTTGGGCATTGTATATTCCTGATAACCTTTCTCTTCTGGTATTCTCATTCTGCTATCCCTTGGGTACAGTTTGTTGCTAGGCAGGTAACTCAGCTAGGATTTTCATTGATCTCAACTGATTACCGGGGCTAATTCTTTCTTGAATCTATAGCTCATTCTTCTCTGTTGCCAGGGGAAACACTCCTGAAAGTTATGTTTATTAAATGCCTAAAGACTGTGTCTAGCTTTTTTTTTAAATTTTAAGGCAATGGAATTAAGTAACTTGCCAGGGGTCACACAGCTAGGCAATTTTAAGCATGAGGTCACATTTGAACTCGGGTCCACCTGTCTCTAGGGCTGGTGCTCTATCCACTATGCAACCTAGCTGCTGTGTCTAGCTTTTTAAGAACCACCAGGGAGCCATCAGCTAACTGCCTTGTAATTCCTTTATGACTTGCCATTTTCCCCTTCAAGGTCTTTAACATCCTGTCTCTGTGTTTGTCCCCTTATATTCTATAATTTCATTAGCTGGCTGGTGGAAAAAGTCAGTTAATCAGGGGTCTCCTGATCAACTATTCAAATAATGCTATCCTAAGAGTGTTTAAAGGATTAATGCTCTTTGGATAATTTAAAATGCCTAAGTGTGTCAGCCTTCCAAGGGAAGACATAAAATATATTATCTATGGCCTATGTGAATTAAATATATGTAAAACTTGCCAAGAATTCTGTTCATAAATTGTACTTTTTAATCTGCTTTGAGTTAAGTAGTAAATATATATGTAGCAAGTATATATGTTTGTGTGTATGTATATACACTCATAAAACTCAAACCCATGCACTGTAAGATTATGTATTGACTTAGTGAGAAATGTAATAAGCCTGAGTATTTGGTTGGGTTTCAGAGTACTTTTTAGGGGAATGGACAAAGAAAATGACAATTTAGCCTTGTTCTGAATCTCAACAAAATAGAAAGTCATTCTTCTGTGACCTAAGTAGTTTATCAATAGCACTCAAATCACTAGTGGAATGCTCATGCATATAAAAATTGGTGCGGGGAGCTATTTGCTGATGCCTGCCCACCACTCTTGGGTCCCCAGTTATCCATTCTGGAGGAATGAAGACAGTTAACTGCAATCCAGGTAACTGTCTCTACTCAGACCAGAGATCAATTCTTAGTGGAAGAGAGGAATTAAGGGCATAGTTTGAGACAGAGGTAGACAATGGGGGCTGGAGTATTTGACCAATACACCAAATTAAGATCCTAGGTATTTACCCTGTCAGTTAAACAGGGAGGCTGGCAGAATTCTTGGTCAGAAACTGCTCTCATGGATTCTAAATTTTTCTTGACTCCTCTTCTTGAGGCAGGGCCATGGCAGGGTGGAGTTGGGGAAGAAGGTAACTAAAGAGATTCACTAGGAAACGTTTTTGATGCTTAGCTATTTATATTCCCTCAAATAATATATAGCATTATGAGGTATTTTACAATTATCTCATTTGAACTTCACAATAACTCTCATTTTAAAGATGAGGAATCGAGTCCAAGTGATTTGCCTAGGCTAACAGTTATGACTGGATCTGAACTCGGGTCTTCCTGACTCCAGGTCCAGTGTTCTGTCCTCTGCCATTCAGTTGCTCCAATTAGTTTAAGGAATTATTTTTAGTTAGCCTTTGTATGTCCTTTTCCATTTGGCCAATTCTATTTATCAAGTATTTTCAATGTGCTTTTCCAGTTCCTATCTCTCCTTGAGGTTTCACAAGTAGCTATTTTGCCAAGCTCCTCTCCTGAATTAGTGTTTTGACCTTCCCGTTGCCACAGTAGCTTTCTATGGTCAGGGCCTGAGTCACAGAGACACTATCATAAGCTTCCTGTGCTGGGGCCAGGGTCTTCTCACCGGCTGTTTGCACTGGGATCCAAGGCCTCTGGTATGTCAGGCATGATTCTTTCTAATACATGGAGTTGATTTAATTTTAAGAATATTCCTGAAAAATAAGTTATTTGGTTTTTAACTCAAAATCCCCAAAATAGAGAAATAACCAATTTTCCCCTGATTTACTTTTAGAAGATGACATTTTATTCATTTATCTACCAGATATTTTAAAATATGGGGCAAGGTGGCTTAAAAGAGCGAGTTTCATTTCTTTTATGTTACAAAGCATTAATGTGATGAGTACAGCTGGTGAAGTGACATACACGTTGAGTTTAAAATAAATAAATCACACAAGGAAATGCTAATAAGCATAAATTTTCACTTTATGAACCTCCTTGTCTTCACATTCCCTCTGTTTATTATAGTAATAGAAAGTATTATCTCTTCTTTGAAGTTTCTTCACATAGCCTGTCTCTGGCCAACGATCTACCTGCACAAACAAAACAAACAAACAAACAAAAAAGCCAAATAATATTTATGAAGTATTTAAATATAAAAGAATTCTTGGTATTTTATAATGTGAGAAATAAAAAATGTAAAGTATTAAACCATAAAATTTTGATTCTTGAAGTTATATATGTATGTATATATATATATATATATATATATTTCAGATAATTGGAACAGAAAATATAAAATGAATAATTTATCATTTCTTCTTAGATCCATGTTAGAATTTCTACATAATGGTCAAGATATAGAACATAATCAAGGAAATTCAAATTTCAAATTTCTCGTGCCTTCAGCTATTACAGATTAGAGCAGGAACTTTTAAAATAATTTAGTTCAATTCAATTTTCCATTAAGAAACTGAGGCCTCAGTGTATTAAATGATTTACCTAAGGTGATACTGCAATAAAGACCTTAAGTCACTTAGTCCTCCAAATCCAGGGCTCTCTAATTGCAAGCTACATTGTAGTTTGATTAAAAAAAAATAGCCTCTCAACATCACTTCTACAAGACATTAAGTTTGGGCAAAGCCATAAATGATTCTATTGATTCCAGGACTAAGATTTTGGGGACCAGATGTCTAGATATCTTCTGAGAGATACCTGGCAATGGAGGTGGTTCCACAAACCACTTAAAATCAAACAAAATCTGAGACTCATGTATTACATATCATCCTACAATCCTATCATAATGATGTTTGTCCTTCATTATCAAAGAAGACCATGACATCAGGGAAGTGATGCCATGACAACTGTATGTATTGGATTTGAGTGAGGGGGTGCTATGCTAAGTCATCAGCCTCACTTTCTCCTCCAGAACCATCTGGATCCAATGGCTAAAAATGAATCAGGACAACTGGAGATAGCCCTGGATGTGAGGCGTTCAGGGTTAAGTGACTTGCTCAAGGTCACACAGCAAGTAAGAGTCAAGTGTCTGAGGTAGGATTCAAATTCCTATCCTCCTGAATTCAAGGCAGTGCTCTATCCACTCCACCACCTAGCTGCCCTTGATGGTAGGGATAATATGCTATGGAATGAGGAAGTCGGCTTAAGTTTTCCCCTCTGGTTACAAATTTTGGTCAAGATAGTAGTATAAAGATAAGAGCATTGGATATGATAACACAGGGTCTTGGTTCAGAACCTAGATCTGCCAAATGTTTATGATCTTGGACAAATAACTTAATATGGAGATTTGTTTCTTCATCTGTAAAACAAGGGGGTTGACCTAGCTAATTTCTAAGACCCCTTCAATTTCTAAACCAATGATCCTATATATATGCATGATTATAAGCAAGGGAATTGACATTCAAAACTGTACTGTATCCAACAGCTTAGTCCACTTGGGATATTTTTCTTTTTTCGTTCTAATCACAGAAACAAGATGGCACCAGGGGGAAAAAGTTTTGGATTTGGTGTCTGAAGGTTTGAGCTCAGATCCCTGCTCTAAGCATTTATGAGCTATATGTTCAACTCATTCTTATCTGCAGAGTGGGCATAATAGTAATTGTAATTGTACTTCTTACCTCACAGGGTTGCTTTAGAGAGAATTGTCTCAACCTACCATTCTAATCCAAATATCCTATTCCATGACAAGAACTCTTTATTCTTGTCAAACTTCTTACTGTGCACCTCTTTGCTTACTATATTCCTCCTCCCCAAGAATCACTATGGAAGGGAGAGCTACTGTTATAAGAGTCCTCAGGTGTTTTTCACAGTCACCTTTTTTTCCCCCCTAGGGATAGTCCAGGGAAGAGAATTGAATGACAGAATGACTTTCCTAATTCTCACAAATTTTGAGAAGGGCACTAATCACTAAGGTAGTGACAGCAGCATAGACATAAAGGGCACCATCCCAGCAACTCTAAAGAATAAACCTAGTTCCAATCCTACCAATACAGGTAGGCTGTTTTTCTCCTCTTCTACAAACATTCTTCAGGATATTCTTTTCTGACTATTTTTTTCCTTTAAAACTGCCCTTAATGTACATTTTTATGTACAGCCTTACTTTAATACTTTAAAAAATTCTGATTTTATCTGAAAGAGCACCTTTTTATTTTCACATAATTTAAGACTTTTTGGTTTGCTATGAATAAGCTTTTTTCTTACTTCACCAAACCATACTTGAAGACTTTCAGCTTAGAAGGACTTGCTAGACCTTGTTCTCTGCAGGCAATAAATAAATAATAAATAAACAAATAATTCAACAATAAAGAGTCTCCTCTATTTTAGTTTTGCCTCTATAATGTAATAAATCCTTGTTGACTGGGTGATGTGAGGTGAGGACTCGGTGTGCAAACATTCTCTGCTAACAGAGACTGCTACAGATCTTTGAGGGCAACTCCATCTAGAGGTAAAGGCATGGAGCTTATTTTAGATCACCATCTTCAAATAATATCACTTCTATCTTATATATTTCAAACCTACTATAGTACCAAAAAATCCTAAAAACCCTTCCTTATGGTGATAGGAAAAACATCAACTTCAAATATTTGTGATAATGCTGATAAATAAAAATCATGGATAATTCAATTAGAATCAATAATTTCAAACTCATTTCTAAGCAGGTTTTTTTTTTTAAATCAGTCACTAATAAGCAGTCAGACTAAGATTTTTTTTAATCTTTCATTTTTCTACCCCTCCCTCCTTTTTTGTAAAAGGGCTAAGAACTATGAAGAAAAGGTAGTTGGCTGGAAGAGAAAGATGAGAATCTAAAGATAATCAAGATTCATAAAGTAGATAATAAACCTGAATTAACTGGAAAAATTCTGAATGCCTAACCAAAATGAATTTCATTAGGATTACTTGGCTAAGCCCATTGTTACATTCTAGACATTAACAATAATAGCTAGTATTTATCACAGTTTTATACAGTACTTAACCAATGTTAGTTCATTTGATCCTCTCAGCTTATTTTGAAGATCAAAAATTATATGGGTGTCATTATTATCCTCGTTTTATCATTGGAGAAACAGAAGTATACACAGTAGGCATTTGAGGCAAAATTCAAATTCAAGTCTTTCTGACTCTGGCTCTAAATCCAATGCTCTCTCCATTGTAATACTTAGTTGCCCTAGATTATTATAACAACTTTTTCATAAATACTAACAAATTCTTAAAGAGAAAAAAAATTGTCAAATTCAAGGTTGGAATTTCATCCCCTTATCTCCATCTTCTAATCTCTTCCAATGATAGAAATAACAGCATAAAAGAAAAACATAAAAACAAATATACCTCTTGAATGGGAAATAACTATTCTGAGAAAGGAAAATTATTCTGCTTCTACAATCTACCTTACCATAGCGACTTGCTTCACTTGCTTATATTCAATTTCATCCCGATATCCTGCTTGCTGAAATCTGTATAGATTCTCTATCTCATCTGACCATTTTTTGGCACGACTTATTGATTTTGGTTTCATGTCAGAACTAGCCATGTCTACAGAAGTTTTATCACGTCTTTTTTTCTGAAAGATGTCAAAACAATATTATCTTATAATTATGACATATTATTGAAATGTCCCCAAAATGGAAAGACCTAAAATTTTTAAAATACATGTATTTCCCATTAACCCTGTTTGTAACCATTGTTGCAGTAAAAACATTAGCCTCATATTTTAAGCAAGATTCTGTTACAAGATTACAAGGCACAACTAAGGCAACTTATGCTTTTCTTGAAACGTTGCTGATCTCTAACACAAGTACCAATTGGATATTTTAACAATTTCCTCCCCTTAGCACAACCACAAAACTCCATTTTATGAAATACATATTTAGATTTGTACTTTTCAGTTAAAAGTTCAGAATTCTTAGACAAATTATTTAAACCAGTAATAAATAACAGGTATTTTAAAGAAGCATTTTTTTTTTCTTTGCAAGGCAGTGGGGTTAAGTGATTTGCCCAAGGCCACACAGCTAGGTAATTATTAAGTGTCTGAGGTCACATTTGAACTCAGGTACTCCTGACACCAGAGCCGGTGCTCTATTCACTGTGCCACCTAGCCACCCAGAGAAGCATTTTTGAAAGAACTAAAATACATGACATATGTTTGTGTTTTCACACTGAATTCCAAAAGTGGGTAGGATTTATGCATTTTTCCTTAAAAAAAACAGTAAAGTAGAATAGAATTCTCAAGCTATTTATTTCATTATCAATTAAATTCAAAGTTATGATATCTTAATCTTGTATTCTAATCCTGATGTTTTGAGTAATTGTATGCATTATTGCTGATACACTATTATTTTTTTATTAAATTGTTTTTTTATTAAAGATATTATTTGAAAAAAGATATTATTTGAGTTTTACAATTTTCCCCCCAATCTTGCTTCCCTCCCCCCCAGAAAGCAATCTGTCAGTCTTTACTTTGTTTCCATGTTGTACACTGATTCAAATTGAGTGTGATGAGAGAGAAATTGTATCCTTAAGGAAGAGACAAGAAGTCTAAGAGGTAACAAGATCAGACAATAATATACGTTTTTTTCCCTAAATTAAAGGGAATAGGGAGGCTAGGTAGCATAGTGGATAAAGCACCGGCCCTGGAGTCAGTAGTACCTGGGTTCAAATCTGGTCTCAGACACTTAATAATTACCCAGCTGTGTGGCCTTGGGCAAGCCACTTAACCCCATTTGCCTTTAAAAGAAAAACCTAAAAAAAAAATTAAAGGGAATAGTCCTTGAACTTTGTTCAAACTCCACCGCTCTTTATCTGGATACAGATGACACTCTCCTTTGCAGACAGCCCAAAATTGTTCCCAATTGCTGCATTGATGGAATGAGCCAGTCCTTCAAGGTTGACCATAACCCACATGTTGCTGCTAGGGTGTACAGTACTTTTCTGGTTCTGCTCATCTCACTCAGCATCAGTTCATGCAAATCCCTCCAGGCCTCCCTGAATTCCTATCCCTCCTGGTTCTAATAGAACAATAGTGTTCACTGACATACATATATCACAGTTTGCTAAGCCATTCCCCAATTGAAGGACATTTACTTGATTTCTAATGCTTTACCACCACAAACAGGGCTGCTATAAATATTTTTTTACAAGTGATGTTTTTATCCTTTTTCATCATCTCTTCAGGGTATAGACCCAGTAGTGGTATTGCTGGGTCAAAGGGTATGCACATTTTTGTTGCCCTTTGGGCATGGTTCCAAATTGCTCTACAGAAGGGTTGGATGAGTTCACAGCTCCACCAACTGTGTAATAGTGTCCCAGATTTCCCACAACCCTTCCAACAATGATCACTATCCTTTCTGGTCATATTGGCCAATCTGAGAGGTATGAGGTGATACCTCAGAGAAGCTTTACTTTGCATTTCTCTAATAAGTACTGATTTAGAGCAATTTTTCATATGGCTATGGATTGCTTTGATCTCCTCATCTGTAAATTGCCTTTGCATATCCTTTGACCATTTGTCAATTGGGGAGTGGCTTTGTTTTTAAAAATATGACTCAGTTCTCTGTATATTTTAGAAATGAGTCCTTTGTCAGAATCATTAGTTGTAAAAATTGTTTCCCAATTTACTACATTTCTTTTGATCTTGGTTACAGTGGTTTTATCTGTGCAAAAGCTGTTTAATTTAATGTAATCGAAATCATCTAGTTGGTTTTTGGTGATATTCTTCAACTCCTGCTTAGTCATAAACTGCTCCCCTTTCCATAGAACTGACAGGTAAACTAGTCCTTGATCTTCTAATTTGCATATAGTATTGTTTTTTATGTCTAAGTACTGTAACCTTTTGGATCTTATCTTGGTAAAGGGTGTCAGGTGTTGGTCTAATCTAAGTTTCTTCCATACTAACTTCCAATTATCCCAGCAGTTTTTATCAAAGAGGGAGTTTTTATCCCAGTGGCCAGACTGGGGTTTTTATTTTTTTTTAGATTTTTCAAGGCAGTGGGGTTAAGTGGCTTGCCCAAGGCCACATGGCTAAGTAATTATTAAGTGTCTGAGGCCGGATTTGAACTGAGGTACTCCTGACTCCAGGGCTCGTGCTCTATCTACTGCACCACCTAGCTGCCCCAACTCTTTGGGTTTATTAAACAGCAGATTACTATAATCGTCTCCTGCTTTTGCACCTAGTCTATTCCACTGGTCCACCACTTTGTTTCTTAGCCAGTACCAAACAGTTTTGATGACTGATGCTTTATAATATAATTTTAGATCGGGTAGGGCTAAGCTACCTTCTTTTACACTTTTTTTTTCATTAAGCTCCTGGAAATTCTTGACTTTTTATTTCTCCATATGAATTTACTTACAATTTTTTCTAACTCATTAAAGTAATTTTTTGGAATTTTGATTGGTAGGGCACTAAACAGGTAGTTTAGTTTTGGTAGAATTATGATTTTTATTATATTAGCTCTACCTATCCATGAGCAATTGATATTTGCCCAGTTATGTAAATCTGATTTAATTTGTGTGAGAAATGTTGTATAATTGTTTTCAAAAAGTTTCTGAGTCTGTCTTGGCAAATAGACTTCCAGGTATTTTATATTGTCTGAGGTTACTTTGAATGGGATTTCTCTTTCTAGCTCTTCCTGCTGTATCTTGCTAGACATATATAGAAAAATTGAGGATTTATGAGGGTTTTATTTTTATAACCTGCCACTTTGCTAAAATTGCTAATTGTTTCCAGTAGTTTTTTGGATGATTTCTTGGGATTCTCTAGGTAGATCATCATGTCATCTGCAAAGAGTGAGAGTTTTGTCTCTTCCTTCCCAATTCTAATTCCTTCAATTTCTTTTTCTTCTCTAATTGCTGAAGCTAACATTTCTAATACAATATTGAATAGTAGTGGTGATAATGGGCACCCTTGTTTCACCCCTGATCTTATTGGGAATGCCTCTAGCCTCTCCCCATTGAATATAATGCTTGTTGGTGGTTTCAGATAGATACTGCTAATTATTCTAAGGAACAGTCCATTTATTCCTACACCCTCTAGTGTTTTTAGTAGAATGGATGCTGTATTTTGTCAAAAGCTTTTTCAGCATCTATTGATATGATCATATGATTTCTGATAGGTTTGTTGTTGATATAATTGAGTATGCTAACAGTTTTCCTAATATTGAACCAACCCTTCATTCCTGGGATAAATCCTACTTGATCATAATGTATTATGCTAGTGATAACTTGTAATCATTTTGGTAAGATTTTATTTAAGATTTTTACATCTATATTCATCAGGGAAATAGGTCTATAATTTTCTTTCTCTGTTTTAACTCTTCCTGGTCTAGGTAACAGCACCATATTGGTTTCATAGAAAGAGTTAGGCCGAGTTCCATTTTTCCCTATTTTTCCAAAGAGTTTATATAGAATTGGAACCAATTGCTCCTTAAATGTTTGGCAGAATTCACTTGTGAATCCATCAGGCCCTGGAGATTTTTTCTTGGGGATTTCAATGGTGGCTTGTTGAATTTCTTTTTCTGAGATAGGGTTGTTTAGGTATTTAATCTCCTCTTCATTTAACCTGGGCAACTTATATTTTTGTAAATATTAATCCATTTCACTTACATTATCAAATTTATTGGCATAGAGTTGGGCAAAATAATTTCGTATTACTTTAATTTCCTCCTCGTTGGTGGTGAGTTCACCTTTTTCATTTATGATACTAGCAATCTGATTTTCTTTTTTTTAATCAAATTGACCAGGAGTTTATCAATTTTATTGTTTTTTCATAATACCAACTTTTGACTATTTATTAATTCAATAGTTTTTTGCTTTCAATTTTATTAATTTCTCCTTTAATTTTTAGAATTTCTAATTTGGTATTTAATTGGGGATTTTTAATTTGTCCTTTCTCTAAATTTTTTACTTGTATGTTTAGTTCATTGATATCCTCTTTCTCCAGTTTATTCATGTAAGCATTTAAAGCTATAATATATCCCGGGAGCCACTTTGAATAAATCCCATAATGGGTTTTGGTATGTTGTTTCATTATTATCATTATCTATGATAAAATGGTTAATTCTTTCAATGACTGGTTTTTTGGTCCACTCATTCTTTAAAATGAGGTTAATTCAGTTTCCAATTGATTCTGGGTCTATATCTCCTTGGACCAATATTGCATATGACTTTTATTGCATTGTGATCTGAGAAAGATATATTTACTATTTCTGCCTTTCTGCAGTTGATCATTAGGTTTTTATGTCCTAATACATGGTCAATTTTTCTATTAAGTTCCATGTACTGCAGAGAAAAAGGTATATTCCTTTCTATCCCCATTCAATTTCCTCCATAAGTCTACCATATCTAGTTTTTCTAACAATTTATTTACCTCCTTAACTTCTTGTTTATTTTATGATTCAGTTTATCTAGATCTGAGAGTGGGAGGTTGAGGTCTTCCACTAGTAGAGTTATTTTTTATTTAGGTTTTTACAAGGCAAATGGTGTTAAGTTTCTTGCCCAAGACCACAAAGCTAGGTAATTATTAAGTGTCTGAGACTGGATTTGAACTCAGGTACTGACTCTAGGGCCGGTGCTTTATCCACTGCACCACCTAGTCACCCCACTAGTAGAGTTTTGCTGTCTATGTTTTTCTGTAGTTCTTTCAGCTTCTCCTCTAAGAATTTGGATGCTGTCCCACTAGGCGCATATATATTCAGTATTGAAATAGCTTTATTGTCTATGGTACCTTTTAGGAGGATAAAGTTTCCTTATCTCTTTTAATGCTATCTATTTTTCCTGCTGCTTTGTCTGAGATAAGGATTGCTAACCCTGCTTTTTTTACTTCAGCTGAAGAAAAATATATTTTGCTACAACCTTTTATCTTTATTCTATATGTATCTCTCTGCTTCAAATGAGTTTCTTGTAAGCAGCATATTGTTGGATTCTGTTTTTTAATCCACTCTGTTATTCACTTATATTTTAAGGGAGAGTTCATCCCATTCACATTCAAGGTTATGATTACTAAATCTTTATTGCCCTCCATACTTTCTTCCCTGTTTGTATTTCCCCCCTTATCCGTATTCCCCAGTATTTTTTTTCTAAATACCAACCCCTTCAGTGTTTGCCCTCCTATATCACCCCTCCCCTTTCTTTCCCCTTTTCCCCCTTTTTCCTTCCCTTCCTTTTGTTAGTTCCCCTTTCCCCCCATTCCCCCTCCCTTTCTCCGTTCCCCCCCTCCCCTTTTAATCCTTGAAAGGTTAGATGTTTGTTAACTAAGTATGTGTAAATTGACTTTAAGCCAAGTCTGATGAGAAGAAGATTCAGGTGTTTCTCATCTCCTCCCTTCTTCCCCCCTATTACCCTAGCTATTTTGTACCTCTTAGTGTAATGAGATTTACCCCCAATCAATCCCCTCCCTCCTCCTGTCTCCTTCCTGTCCCCCTTTTTAATGAGGTAGTGTTTTTTAGATCATTCTAAGTCATAGAAAATTCTGAGTATCTGTCACTTGTAGCTAAGTACATTCTGTCTAATAGAGTCAAAATTCTTGAGTTATTAGAGTCTTTCTCCCAAGTGGGGTTAAAGCCAGTTACATCCCATTGGATAGCAGTTTCATGGATAAGTCATGAATGTCCATCACTTCTGGCTAGGTATATTCTCTCTGTTAGAGTTACAATTCTCAAGATTTATGAGAATCTTTTCCCCCATGCTGGAAATATAGCCAGTTTCAACTTATTGGATAGCAATTTTTTTTTACTGCCCCCTCTTTTTTTTTTTTTTTACCTTTTTACATGTCTCTTGAACCTCCTGTTTGATGTCCAAATTTTCTATTTAGCTCTGGTCTTTTCATCAGGAATTTTTGGAATTCTTCCATCTTTTTCCCTGAAAGAGAAGGCTCAGCTTTTCGGGATAGTGGATTCTTGTCTGTATTCCAAGCTCCCTTCCTCTTCGAAATATCTCCTTCCAAGCCCTTCGATCCCTTAATGCTGATGCAGCCAGGTCCTGCATAATCCTTACCGTGGCTCCTTGATATTTAAACTGTTTCTTTCTGGATGCTTGCAGGGTTTTCTCTTTTATCTGATAGTTCTGGAATTTGGCCATAACATTCCTTGGTGTTTTCATTTTAGGATCTTTTTCTGGAGGGGATCGATGTATTCTTTCAATAACAACTTTGCCCTCTGGTTCCATGATATCAGGGCAGTTTTCCATCACTAGATCCTGTAATATTAAGTCCAGGCTTTTTTTCTCTTCAGTATTTTTTAGGAAGTCCAATAATTTTCATATTGCCCCTCCTAGACCTATTCTCAAGGTCAGTGGTTTTGCTGATGAGGTATCTTACATTTTCTTCTATTTTTTTGGTTTTGTTTAATTGGCTCTTCCTGTCTCATGGAGTCATTAGTTTCTGCAGACTCCATTCTTTTTTTTTAGAGAGGAGTTTTCTTCATTAACCTTTTGCAACTCCTTTTCCAATTGGCCCATTCTACTTTTGAAAGAGCTTTCCATTTGACCAACTGAGGTTTTGAGAGAATTATTTTCTTTTTGCATTTGCCCAATTGAGGATCTGGGAGATTAATTCTCATTTTGTATTTGTCCAATTGTATTTTTTTAAGGATTTGTTTTCTTGTTGCAAGGTATTGTCTCTCCCAAATTTTCCAGTTGATTTTTAAACTCCTTACTTATTTCTTCAAGGAAGTCTTTCTGTGTTGAAGACCAGGTCACATTCTCCTCAGAGGTTCTAGGTCTCTCTGAGTTAGGGTCTTTCCCTTCCAAGAATTTTTCTATGGATCCATCTTTCTGATGACCCTTCTGCATTTTGCTAAGACCTTGAGTTGGGAAGGGGCTGGTTCCCAGGGGCTTGGGATCAATGGAGGTTTTACTCACCGAGTGCAATTTCTCTGGCTGGCCAGTAGAAGGTGCTAATTGCTTTCTCTGGAGTGTCTGTGACCTTGATTGAGGCCTTCTCCCTTAGCTTGAAGGGAGGAGTTGGAGCTAATGAATCTTTTTGCCTTCAATGGTGGGCTCTACCCTGACCTGAGGTCATCCTTCTCCCTATTGTCAGCTGGGCTGGTTCTTCTGCTCACACACCTGTGCCTGAGGCAGTAGTAGTCTGCAATTGTTTGTTCTGAGAGGAGGCCTCAGCCTCAATGGAGGTGTGGACTCAGAGTTCCTCAGACCAGAGGAGCCCAGGGATGGTGTCCACAGCTCTCCTGCACGGGAACTCTCCCCCCAGCCCTGTCCGCAAGCTCCAGAGGGTCAGCATGTTGTTTCATATGATAGATGGGGAAAGATCAGGAGACTTTAGAACCATGCCTGTCTTCTCTCTGCCATCTTGGCCAGAAGTCTGATACACTATTATTTTTAACAGGGCAGAAGAATATCAAAACATCCCACCATTCCACATGATCATATTTAAAAATTTTCTCTTATTGCCCTTTGTTCCTAGGAAGAGAATTCAAGATCTTCTCACTCTTTTCCTTTCCTGTTGCTGGGAAATTGCTCCTTTCTCCCATTCTTAACTTCTTACCAACCTGGTCCACTTTGCTCAGATCACTGTGGAACCCAAACCTGTCACAATCAATGTGAGAACCAAAACTAAGACATAAAGTCCTCGGGCAGACATAAGGTAGGTTCCAGAGTTACTTAAGTCACTAGTTTAAAAATTATGAAAAGATTCTTATGTCCTTTGCAATTTTAATTCAATTTGACCCATACTTATTAAGGGTGCTCTGTTCTGTATTTGAGGCACTCCATTATTTGTGTGGGGATGTAAAGATAGTTATCTTACAGACCCTACTTACTACAAGTTTACACTCTAATGAATGAGTTCACAAATGATATATCCTATGATACAGATGAGTGTGACAGAAAAAGTGCAAAAGTAGAATTCTACGCAAAAGAATTATGAGAGATTAAAATCATTTGGAGTGGAGGAACAGGGAGTTTCATCTTGGAGGAATAATTTAAATTGGGCATGAAATAAGGAACATATCAATAGATGGGAAGCTGCTATTCCATGTTTAGAGCATGACACCAACATGGAATTGGTAGAGAAAAGCTATAAAAGGCAGCAGAGAACTGTCTAGTGTAATTGAAACACAGAATGCATGAGGAGTATAAGATGAGGTGACAGTCAGATTGGAAAAGGATTTGAGAACCAGGATCAGGAGTTTATATTATATTTGTTGGGAACAAGAAGACATTAAAGGTGATAGAGGGGTTCTTAACCTGGGCCCCTGGATTGCTTTCAGGTATTTCATAAATTTGAATGGGAAAAAAAATTTTCTTTTTTTCATTACCTCTGAAATCTGGAATTTTCTTCAATTATAAATGTAGGCAGCAAACTACTATTCTGAAAAGAGATCCATAGGCTTCACCACCATAGGGGTCCAGGACACAAAAAAAGTTAAAAACTCCCGAAGTAGAAGTATGACATGATGATAATACTACATTAGAAAGATATACTCCAGGTTGTGTGATAATGTACTGGGGAGAGAACAGATTGGAGGCAGGAAGTTCAAAAGAAGAGGTTAGTACAGTCAGCTAGTTTATAACAGATAAAAATTAGGGTGCCTGAAATGGGAAGTGGAAAGCAGGTGCCAAAGAACCCAAAAATCTACAGAGGTATGGATGAGAGGATTTGGATGTATGGGGTGAGGAAAGAGGAACCTGTCAAGAGAGAACTCAAAGGTTAGAAGAATGGTGGCTGGAAACACAGTGGTGCCATGAATAGAAACAGAGAAATTAGGGGAAGAATTAGATTTAGGGTGAAAATGATTTCAATTTTAGACATGATGAGTTTGAAAGGCTATAAAGACATCAAAGATTAAAATCTAATGAGTTCAGAACACTATTTGTAGTATAGTTCCAACAGCTATACCTTTCCAACCACAGAAACCAGTAATTATATTCAATGGAACACATCCTGAATTTTCACTATCTTAGTAACTATTCTTCCAATAAACATTATTTCTAGTGGATGAAATACAGAGAAGTCAAACATCATAAAATGGAAATCTTGAAAAATGAATCATTTGGGGTCAATATTCATAAAATCTATTGTATTTTTCACTCTGCTAAAATCTATCAATTCGAACTAGCATAGTAGTAGATAATGGTTTCCTAGTTTTCCTGTTTGATTCTTTCTTCCTTACTCATCCAGTGAGTGGCTCCTCCTAACCCTAAATTGTAGATATAGCTTCATGATTTCTCTACACTCCCTCCTTTGCAAATTTAACGGTCGCTTCTATGGAAAACCACAAAAAACTCTGACCTATCTCCTGATCTTTAGGTTCATTTTTTAAAATTGCTTACTAGATCTCTTCATGGAGGTTTTGTCATCATTTCCAATGCAACACACTCCAAAAAAAAAATAGTATTTTCCCTCCAAAACCTGCTCCCCCTCCTCTTGATTTACTTATTGCTGTTAACTGCTGTACCATTCTAACACCCAAGATTGAGCATTGAATGTCATCTGTTACTCTCCCTTGAATGTTCCTCCTCTTCCTTATTTCCAAATTCTACAGTCTACTGCTTGCTCCTGATTTTATTCCCCCAGTATGTTTTGTATCCAGTCCCTTATTGCCATTAATTCAGGCTCTCATTGACTGGATTAATGTGAGTGTCCTTGTTTATAGTAATTCCCCCTGCTCTTTTTCTCTCAATCCAGAATGTTGCGTCAAAGTGACTTCTAATTCAAATATCTGAATTATTACTTGACTAAAAAAATTACTGTGATGATTATCTATTGCCTATCAAATAAATTCATGGCCCAGTATTTTAGTCCTTGTTCATGGTTCCTGCACATTTTCTTGTCTCATCTCATCTTATTCTCATTCACTGTGCTCTAGACTCTGGTCTAGCCAAATAAGACAATTTGAGGTTCCCAAAATTGCATCTGGAATAGAGTGCTAGGAAGACTCCTTCCTTAATTCAGATGTGACCTTACTTTACTAGCTATGTGACCTGGGTAAGTCACTTAATCCTGTCTGTCTCAATTTCTTCTGTCAAATGAACATTAAGAGCAAATCATTCCAGTATCAGTGCCAAGCAAAGTCCAAAAGGCACAACTCAACACAAACACAATCTAAGTATTTACTCCTGCCATTCCCTATTAAACCATTTTTCTTAACATGTATTGAAAACTTATTTTTCATGACCACCTCAAATGCCACTCTCTTCATTAAGTGAATTTTTCTTCCCCTGTTCTCTCAGAGACTTTTATTTGTATTTGTCTTATTTACTAGCACTTTCTGTTTTGTGCTATAATTATTTATGCTTCTGTCTTATCTCTAGTGGGCAGGACCAGTCATTTGTCTTTGAATATCCATCAATAGTTTATATGATGACTTGTACTCAATAAATGTTTCTGAATTAACTTGTTTCAATTTTCCAGATAAGGCAATTAAAATAAAGCTTGACTTAAATGTATTTTAAAATTATCTAAAATCCTATTTGTTTTGAAACCTTGATCTTTATGTATTTTTTCAGGCCCAAAGTAATGTTATATTTCTAGGTTTTGTAAATGGTTGTGTGTGCGTGTATGTATATATACAAATAACACAAAAATTACATATTCCATTAAGCTATAAACCAGTTTGTTCAAAAAAGTAAAGGAGGTACTTATCTGGCAATTCCATTCATTTTAATGGGAAGTTAAATTTAAATTATAATTATAACCACTTATTATGCCATCTTTGTTAACTGCTTTACAGTGAACAACATTCTAGGCATGTCCACAAATAAGTTTTTCCAGTGGACCAGAACATATTTGATCTATTCTTATAAACCAATTATTCACATGGATATTTCATAGAAAAAAATGCTGCCAAGAAACATACAAAAGAACTATCAGTGTGCTACTCAATGCATTCAAAATACTTTTAAGATTGTCAGGATTTTACCTAAATTTGTTAAGTATATTACTTAAAATAGTAACACAAAACTGAAGAAGTTTTAAAAATGGTAAAACAGTTACAACTCATTGATTTTTTTAATATTTTTGTTTAAGATCTGGTTATTCAGTACACTTTTAGTAGTATTTTTGCTTCAATATGGTCTCTATATTAAACATTGATAATGAAACAATTGTCATATTTCCATTTGTCATACTATGTTACTAGCTAGATGTTTCAAAAAATATATTAAACTGTGTGCTGGGTTTAACAGAACAGAACATAACGAAGTGTTACATGAAGCTAATATGGTTAGGAAATGAACAATCGTTATGGTAGATATTAGGTAGGCACTTCAAAACTGTTCATTTTCTGTTTGAAACAAAATTGAATCCTCCTCCCCAAAATCTAAAAGGAATTATAAGAATGTTATCACACTATTGTATGGTGGTATGTGACCTTGGGCAAGTCACTTAATCCCGACTGCCTCACATCCAGGGCCATCTCCAGTCTTCCAAATTCATATCTGGCCGCTGGATCCAGATGGCTCTGGAGGAGAAAGTGAGAATGGTGCCTTAGCGCAGCATCTCCCCATTCAAATCCAATTCATGTGCTTGTCATGTCATCATTTCCTGATATCACAGTCTTCTTCGAAAATAAAGAATAAACATTATTATCATAGTGGTAGCATTTTTTCAGTTTTATAATATGCTTTAATATGCATAAAACACACAAAAAATTTAATATTATTACAAAAATACACAACTACAATTATTTGTTGGCAACTAAACATTTCCAATTGTTCTGGCAAAAAGTAGTTGTTAAATGTCAACAGCATTAAGCATTTTGAGACCCAAAGGAATTTACTGTCAGACCTAGTAGAAAGATATATACAGTTTATCATATATTTTGATTTGATATTTTTGCAGGATTTAACTTTAATCATAGAAATATCACTTTCTTCCTGAAATATTAAATAATTCAGTACTATCTTTTTGAAAAAGAATTTTTATATTTTAAGAGTTTTGATGGTATTTTCAATTTAGCTTGATGAATGCAGTAGAAGCACTTCTCTCAAGGTCACCAAAAATCTCTCTCAAATGAGAAGCAATTGGGAAAAAAACACATTAAATGGTGCATAGATTTCTCTTTGTTTCTGCTCTTTTCTTTCATACAAAGTGTTTTTTTAAAATTAATACCTTTCCTCTACTTTTTTCTTAGGTTTTTTTTTTGCAAGGCAAATGGGGTTAAGTGGCTTGCCCAAGGCCACACAGCTAGGTAATTATTAAGTGTCTGAGACCGGATTTGAACCCAGGTACTCCTGACTCCAAGGCCGGTGCTTTATCCACTATGCCACCTAGCCGTCCCTCTTTCCTCTACTTTTGAATCTCTTAAGGGTACTATCATTTTCTTAAAATATCCCCCCCCTTACATGTAAAGACAGTTTTTAACATTCATTTTTGGCATTTAACATCTCTAACTATTAAAATTCCTTTATTACATTCAATCAAAAATTAAATTCCTACACTCTAATACTTCATTTCCTTTCACTCTTCTTGTTTCCCAGATAATATAAGATGTTAGGGCCTGAACAGAAATGAGGGACATGCAACTACTCATATCTAAAACTGCTGTCCTTTAAACCAAAATAAGTGAATATTCTATATGTTAAGTAATCTGATCAAAAAGTAAAAGGATTCATGTTGAAAACAATGAATCAGCCATTAACTGTGAACTTGAGAGTTCTAGTGGAAACTATTTGAGTCCCCATCTTGGTCACCTTTTATCCCCACCACTCAAAATCTTCTTACCCCACTTCTAGTGCCCAATACTTCTTTCCTTTTCCTTTCTCCCCTCCTTATCCCCCTCAGTCTCTGCCTAGCTTCAGTAAGCTCTTCTGATAAGCTCACTATATCAAAGTAGAAAGTTATACAAGCTCTTTCTTAGTCCAGTTCATAGGCCACTGTGTGCTTTATAAAATGGGCCTACTGAAGACAATAAAATAGCTCACAATCATATGCACTTGAAGTTACACTTTATATAGATCTCTCCTTTGATCCTCACAACAACCCTGTGAGGGAGGCAGGGTAAATATTATTAGACCCATTTTACAAGGGCAATTAAGGTTTGATAAACGAAATGGCTTTTTCCAAGGTCACTTCAAGGTCTAACAAGTGACAGAACCAGGATTTAAAATCAGATTTAAACTTAAGGTTTTTTTTTCCCAATTTGCAATACTACGCTGTTTTTACTGTGTTGCATAAACCAGTACAAGTGAAACTTCAGCAGATTCAATGTATTTTTTAAAAAAATACTTCTAGGGGCGGCTAGGTGGCGTAGTGGAAAAAGCACCGGCTCTGGAGTCAGGAGTACCTGAGTTCAAATCCGGTCTCAGACACTTAATAATTACCTAGCTGTGTGGCCTTGGGGAAGCCACTTAACCCCATTTGCCTTGCAAAAAAAAATACATTCTAAAATATTGCAAAAAATTATTTTAAAATTCCAAAAAAGCTCTTCTTCCTTAAAATTATTGATCTCTATGTATTATATAAAAACGGACTTGACACACCTGCCCTCTCTTCCAGGGCTGAGTCGGACTAGGTGGATACTTTTGGGGCTGAGGCTGTTGGGACCATTCTTCCCGAGGTCACCTTGACTATGGACAACAAAATTTGGCCTCCCCACAATTCTTACCATGGGCATCATAAGGGAGGAAAAGGGAAAAAAGAAATTAGGAAAAATCAAGAAATGAAGGAAAGAGAGGAAGGAAGAGATAGAAAACCAGTCCTATGGGGAAGGGGTTGGGTGATGGGCATTAGGAGGCTTGGGAGGAGGGGGCATGAGGAGGAGTCCCAGCCGGCGGACAGACAGACGGACGTCCTGGGCTAGAAAACCCGACCCAGCCTGGCGGCTCCGGGGCCTGCTTGGACTGAAGAGACTAGGGGCAGGCAGGGCCCCGCCGGCTGCGAGGTCCGGGGCTGCCGGTTACTCACTGCCGATGCCTTGTGGCGCTGGAAGCTGGGACGGAGGCGGCCCTGGGAGAGGTTCCCTCGGCTTCCGGGGCTTCTGGGGCGAGGCCGGCCCGGCGCCCTCTTGCCTCCTAGCAACCCAGAAGCTCGATGGACGCCGAAGCCAACGGCCCGCCCCTCCTTCTCCCATGCGCCTGCGCCGGGAGGCCACGCCCGGAAGACGGAACCGGGCGCTGAGGATTATGGGAGCCGGAACGCGCCCCCTGGGTGACTCCTCGCCCCGCCCACGCCGGGCGCCGCTCGCTGGAGTTGTCGCGAGAGCTGGAGTGACGTTCCCGGGGTGGGGAGCCGCGAGTTTAAAGAAACAGACGGGAAGTAAAGCCCGCGCGCGGGTCTGCCGGGGGGCGGGGCCAAGATGCGATGGTAACGCGAGGGAATGAATTTCTTTGAACAAGCCAATGTGCCAGGCGTCATGGAGACAGTAAATCGTGCCCGTGGCCCTTGGGGTGCCCTCCGTGACTCGATGACAGAACGAGCTGGTGGAGCTTGTGAGGGCCCGGGCGGCCCCAAATCGAGGGTCCTCCTCGGGGGGCCGCCTCGGAGGGCCCGCGGGCTAGGGGTTCAGGCAGCCCCTGCACTGGGCAGGTTGGCCCTTCACTTACAGAAGGGATAAACTAGAAGTCATAGATCCTTGAGATGGAATTATTGAGTGAGAGGAAGCCTCGCTCACAGTCCCCCAAATTCCTGCCAAATTATTTCAACTTGGACCTGAAATAAGCCAAGTGTCATTAAAAACAAAGCAACCCCAAAGTGTAGCTTGTAAGTAAACTGGTAAATCTTCCAAAGGAGGATGACCTTCTTAGTTTCATCTAGGCTAGTCTCTGAACAAGAGACAAGGAACCTACTCTAAAATCTATACCAAATCCAAACCAGATAAGGTGCCACGTGGAACAGGAGATCTTAACTTTTTTTAATTTTGTATCAGTCTTTGACAGTAGGGTGAAGCTTCTAGACCCTTCCAGATTAAATTTTTGAAATGCACAAAAGATTTATAAAGAAAATTAATTGCATTAAAATAACAAATCATTGTTTTTGTAAAACGTAGGTTTATAAAGATAATCACCAAAATATAGAATTTTTTTTTTGTGTGTGAAAGCTCCAGGTAAAGAGCAATACTCAGTAAAAGGATAGAAACCCCGTAATGGTCCTCAGTTTTTCTTAAGATTTTGACATCTTTAGTCGTTCAGATTGGAAAGGAAAAGGCTCAATGAATGAATAAATAGAAAAAGCATTCATGGAGTGCTATGTCACTTTGCAGCAGTGGGGAAATAAATGTAAAAAATAAGCAGTCTCTAGAGTAATTTTGGAGAAAATATAGGGGAGGTTGACTAGAGAAGGGAGCTTTGTTGGAGAAGTGAGAGATGAGTTGATCCATAGGGTAGCAGTGCCCCCTGAGCACATTACAAATTCATGTTATTCATCTTCAACTAGACCCATTCTCTTCATCTTTGAATCCTTTGACATTACCTCCCATTCTTTTCTCCTCTTCTCCCTCAGTCTGACAGAAAGGTAATCCTGCCCCATATTCATTCTCTCTCTCTCTCTCTCTCTCTCTCTCTCTCTCTCTCTCTCTCTCTCTCTCTCTCTCTATATATATATATATATATATATATATGTATGTATTTGATCTCATCCTCTCCCATCTTTTCCAGCAAAGTACATCCTTAATTATGTCTCCTTGAATCTTCACACTCCTTCCCTACTGACTTCAGAAATACTCATTTTTCCTCTTTTGAAAAAAAACCCCAAACTTTATTTGACCCAACTATCACCCTCAAGTATCATCTTCTCTCCTCCTTTTCTCCTTGAAAAAGTTGTCTATACTTAGTCTTTACATATTCTTCTCTTATTAATCAGTCCTTTGAAATCTCACTTTCAACAATCACTCAACTGAAATTGTTCTCTCCAAAGTTATCAGTAATTCCTAGGTCAGATGCTCTTTTTTCCAGGCCTAATCCTTCTTTGATTAATGTCAGTTGCATTTAATACTGCTGAAGACCCTCTCCCACATATTCTCTCCATTCTGGGTTTTTGTGACACTATTCTCTCCTGGTTTGTCTCCTCCTTTTCTAACTTTTCATTTCTCTTTGCTGGGCAGCTTTCATGAATTCTAGTTGTGTATGTTCTTTCCTGCACCTTCTTCTATATTCTCTTTCAGCAACTTCATCAGCTCTCATGAGCTTAATTATTAACTCATTGCATGTATTTCCCAGATTTACAAATCCAGCCAATAGTCTCTTGCCTGAGCAAAACTCTCATTATCACTTGTCCATTGGACACTTCAAACTGGTTGTCCCAAAGTCATTTAAAATGGAACTCATTGTAATTCCCCCTAAAGCCTGAGGATGCCCCTTTCCCAAGCTTCCCTCTTTCTGTCCAAGGCACAATCATCTCTCAAGTGTCTCAGGTTTGTAATCTTATTATCCTTGACTCCTTACTCTCTTTACCCCACATATCATTTACCACATCCTGCCATGTCTACTGTGACATCTCTTGCATCTTCTCTCTCATTTGACCACTTTAGTTCAGATTCTTATTACCTCTTACCTTGATTATTCCAATAATTTTCTAATTAGTATCCCTTTGAGCATTCTAGTTCATCCTACATATTGCTGTCAAAACAGTTTTCTTAATCTAACCACAAGACCACCACTTAAACAATTTTAGTGCTTTCTGTTGCCTCTAGGATAAAGTCATAAACTCCACAGTACAACCACTATACAAGACACAAACAAATTCTACAAACCAATCTAGACATTAGTTTTCCCTTATTGTGCCAACCAATTATTTTGAGGTCTTCCTCATACATGCCATCTCAGATCCCAGTTCTATGCTTTTCCAGCCCTTCTTCCTTACCTCCTCCTTCTCAGAATCCCTCTTTTCCTTTAAGATGCATACTATTTGCTGCACAAAGCCTCTTAGTCCCCCAAATAATTAGTGCCTTCTCAAACTTCTTTATATTTAACACATTTGTATGCATGTGTTTCATATTTAAATGTATTTACATGTGTCTACCATTTACTGCATGAAGCTTTTCTCAGTTCTCTAAACTACTAGTCTTCCTACACTACCTTATATTTAACTACTTTGTATATATTTCTATATTCATATATATGCTCTATATGTATGTGAATATCATTTTCTGCATGAAACCTTTCTCAATCTTTCAAACTAGTGCCTTTACCAAATACCTTATATTTAACAACTTGTATTTAATTATTATATTTAAACATAAGCTATACATATTTTTGCATATACATGTTGATTTCCAATTAGGATACAAGTTCATTTCAAGTAAGGATTGCTTCATTCTTTGCATTTGAATCTGTAGCACCTATTGTAATAACTGGCACATGGTAGGTGGTTAATACTTAGGGATTGAGGATGACTATTGTCAGAAATTATATTGTTTGTAATTTCTCAGAGTAAATGTTAGAGTTAAAAGGTATCATGGAGATTATTCTCCAACCTTATTTTACAGATGAGGTAACTGAATGAGGGTTTTTTGTATTTATGGAGTCAGTAGTATGTGAGACTGTAGATGAATAAAAGAATTAAAAAAAAACCTTTATTAAGTGCTTACTCTATGCCCAGTACTATGATATGGAGCTTTAAAGACAAAAATGAGACAAACTCTGTCCCTCTGGAAACTTACATTTTTAATAGAGGGAGGCAAAATATAAATAGTTGTGGTGACAAAGGAAGGGAGTGTCTGGGGAGTCATAGATCCATAGGACAGTCACCTGTCATGTTCTTTGCAGGAGCAATTATAGAATAATTGTATTGATTTGGTTACTGAACCCAGAGCAAGAGGAACAGGAACATATGCTATATGGGCATGGTGGATGGCAAGGAAGTCCCAATGGACAGCTTGAAAGGTTATGTAGCATGGACTAAGGCCACCTCTATTAGGTTAATTGAGTTTTTGTTCATCCAACTGCAATTAATATAGATTGGCTCAGGGTGGGAATTCCAAAACTGAGTGATTTCACTTCTTTGGGGCAGGTAGGTAATGCATGGATACAATTCCTGACTCCAGCTGGAGTCAGGAAGACCCTTTTTCCTGCATTAAAATCTGGCTTCAGACATTTAACAGTGGTGTGACCCTGCTCAGGTCACTTAACCCTATTTGTCTTAATTTCCTCATCTATAAAATGAGTTGGACAAGGAAATGGCAAACCACTCTAGTATTTTGCCAAGAAAACTCCAAATGGGTCACAAAGAGCAGGACATGACTGAAGGAAGACAAGTGATTACAGGAGGATATTTTTTTTTCTGGTGATCCATTTCACAGGTACTGTTCCAGGTGGGGAGAGATGAGGAAGCAGCAGAAAAGAGGGTAAGATGGCTGGGATGGCAAGTCAGAGGGACTAATGGAAAGATTTTGAGTAAAGGTTTGGGAAGGAACTATCTCTTGTCTGAGGACAGAATAAACAGATTTGTTATCAAAAAGCTGGCCACAGAAACTGCAAAGACGGCCCTCATTAACTGGGTCCAGATCTTTGGGTAACAAGGAACTATGACTCTCAGAAGGTTGTGAACCCACACGCTATGGAAATGTCACCTAGTCTGGGGTCATTATAAGAAAGTAGAAAAGTTTTGAGTTGAGAAAATTGCAAGTGACAGACTTGAAAGGTAACTAGAGAACAGTTACTTAGGTTGGAGAACTGTGTTTTGACCAGGATTAAGGAGAGGCACCACTGATAAGCATGAGCAGCAGAGAACAAAAGGCACAAGTGGCAACCTGATGAAGAAATGTCAGTACTTGCTAGATTGAGCACCCCAGATACTTATGCAAAAACATAATGGGATGTGCCTTTGTGCCAGTGCTCATTCATAACAAATATGCCATGGGTTTACTTCTGCTTTTTCTGGTGGGAAATATGGAAGAATTCATTGGAGAATAGATGAACATTTCTGAGAGACAATTTTGGGGGACAGACATTTGGTATGGGTACCAAGAACTCTGTTAATTCACTACCTGTGATTTATTTTATTTTAGTATTTTCTCTGTTTTTTTAGTTCTGATTTCCCATGTTTCATTCTACTTTGGTTGGCCTTGGCAACAGTGCTTGGGTCAAATGAGCCAAATAGAATAATTTATAAGTTCTCTAAACATAAACCTGGTTCCCATAAATTTCAAACTGGAGTTCTGGAACATGGGATAATTATCCCTAGTGGTTAGTAATTCACTACCAAACCAGGCAGTCAGCCACACTTTGTGGGGTTAGTTCTGATTGCAGAAAATTCTTCTCTATAACAAACCAAGCTTCCCTGTAATTTAACCCCATTGTTCCTTTTTCAGTCCTCTGGAACTTCATAATATCATACAAGTTCCTTTTCCTAGGTTTTCAAATATCTGAGGTAATTATCATGTTCTCCACTCTAAAGTTTTTATTTTTAAGTTAAATCTACCCAGTTCCTTCAGTCTCCAGGCTCTTTATGAGCCAGATTCCTTATATAAAGCGTTAGTTTGTCAGTGTCATTCTAAAATGTGAACTAGATCTGAACACAGTCAAAACAAATCCCTAGGTCTTTCTCAATCTCTACTTGTAGGATTGCTTTTTTTTTTCCCCAAGGGAAATGGGGTTAAGTGGCTTGCCCAAGGCCACACGGCTAGGTAATTATTAAGTTTCTGAGATCGGATTTGAACCCAGGGACTCCTGACTTCAGGGCCGGTGCTTTATCTACTGAGCCACCTAGCCACCCCATATCTATTTATCTCAATCCTTTTTTCAAGAAATTCAATCCTGGGGGCGGCTAGGTTACACAGTGAATAGAGCACCGGCCCTGGAGTCAGGAGTACCTGGGTTCAAATCTGACCTACACTTAATAATTACCTAGCCGTGTGGCCTTGGGCAAGCCACTTAACCCCACTGCCTTGAAAAATCTAAAAAAAAAAATTCAATCCTGTCCCTTTTAGGAGGCAACTTGTTTAGTGGATATCAGCTCTGTCCAGGTAGATGTAAAACTTGACTGTAATATTCTTCCCACACTTGGTTATAAGCTTCATTTGACAGGTTGCCATGACTCATTCCTTGCTTTACTACTTCTATCTTCTGTGTCAAAAGGTGTTCAGGCTTCTTCAGATCAACTTTGGAGAATTTTTCATGGATGTAACTTAGATACTTGGTACTACTTTCTAACTAGAATTTTCTCCTTTTTATTTCCAGCTTATTCTCTGTAAGGATAATGCAGATCATCTAGAAGGATTGTAATTATTGCTTTATAAATTAGTTCTTCACTTTTCTATGGGTTGTTAGTGGTAGTTCTGCAATTAGTTTCATTTACTTCTGAAGGCCTTGGTAGGTCCTTCAGAATAGCTTTGTGTATTTGTTTTAATTCCTTCACACATTCTGCATTTCAGATAACCCACTTTTGAACAACTTCATCAATAGCATCTTCTACTTAAGCCATCTATTTCATGGTCTTCTATTTCCTAGTTGAGTATCTACTTCACAAAGAAGGGCTATGATTAACTGCCATTCTGTCTTCAGAATTTATATTAAATTTGTTCCTGAGAGGGGTTCTATTTGGGGTAGTGCCAACAATTGGTACAGGGGTCATTCTACATGGAGGAGTTAACTCTTCAGCTTCATGATAAGTCATAAAAGGGATGCACAGGACTGTAGAGTTATATCAGAGAAGTCATTTTTATGCCATGATATATTAAGATGACTTTTTAGTAGGCTATCCCCATTGGTAACAGTCATCTAGTTCTGTGCTTCTGCAGGATTTGATCCTGTGGAATATACTCAGACATAAGGAATACTAGAAGCAGAATTCATTATGAGGGATTCCTCTTTTGCTTGATGTGCAATTTCATGTGCTTGACTGACTTTCACAACTTCCTGAAGTTCTGCTTCAAAGATCAAAGATGCAGAAAGTTCTTAATTGCTTTGACAGCTAGAAAGCTAGATAGAAGAATAACTGATGGAAAATCAGATTTGCTGCTTGTCTTTCTATCTCTACGTGCCTTTTCATATCTTTACTCCCTAACAAGATTATGTTCTTTCTAAAGTCTGTATCAGGTGCCTGCTCATTTTCTTCAGTGTAGTATAACAACCTGAAGCAGGTTTTTTTTTTTTTTCAGAATGCAATTTCTACATTAAAATCTCTCTCCTCTCTTCCTTTTCCTTTTCTTCTGAATTTCTGTCATCTGCTTTAGGTTCTTTTCTCTTTTGAGGGGCAGAGTGACATCTTCCTTCTTCCAATTGTTTTTTTCTTGCTTTCCTCTTGGTCTTCTTTCCCTGTGTGTTTGCCAGAAAGGGTCTAGCTTCTGAGAGCATTGAGATATATCAGATGGATCAAGTCTGGCTGCTTTATTTCTGGATTTGGGTTTAGATCTCTCCGGGTTTCAGTTTTCCTCTTCTTCAATTGTTTCTTTGGGCAGCTTTATCCAAGTGAAATTCCTAGTGCTCCATGCAGGCTTCAACTCGATGACTGGAGTACCGGTTCTACCCTGGGTCAGCATCCCTTTGGCCTCTCCTTGGCCCTTCTGGTTTCCCGATGCTGGTCCAGCTGGCGGCTCATACCCTCTGGGCTTGTAGCCATGCAACGGCAAGGCAAGGCCAGGCCACTGATTCCTCCCTTGTTTCCTTGTCGCCACTCGGGGAAGCTCGGCCTCCATATTCCTCCACCCGGCTCCTTGGAGCCAAATGTAGGGAGGGAGGCGGGCAGGAGCCGAAGCCCATCCGGGCGTCCGGGAGCGCGTGGGTGGGAGCCGAGGGCGAGGCCCCGCCGGAGCGGACGCCTCTCATTGGCGGAGCGCGCCGCCCGCGCCAGCCAATGGGAACGCCGGCTGGGCCGCGTTCCCGGAAGTCGGAGGTTAGAGCCGGGGTGGGGGGCCGGGGCCGCGCGGAGCCGCCCGGCGTCATGAGCTGCTTTGAGGGGCGGATGGCGGAGTATCCGAACGTCTCCATCGATCGCTTCGACCGGCAGAACCTGATGGCGCGGGCCTACTTCCTGTCCCACTGCCACAAGGGTGAGTGAGGCGCCGGGCCGCCGCGGGGCCGGGGGCGTGTCGGGTGCGCGGGGAGCCGCCACGCCCCGAGGCTAAGCCGGCCGGGGGACGCGCGGCGGGGTCGGACGCCGCGGCCGGGGTCGGACGCCGCGGCCGGGGTCGGACGCCGCGGCCGGGGAGCCGCCTAGCCCCACGGCCTTGCCAAAACCCTAAAAAGTGAAAGAAAAGCTTGCGCCCGGCACCCCTCCGGCCTGCTCCAGCGGCCGCTGCTCCAGCCGGCCGCTCCACTTAAGGGGTCTTGTGAGACTGAGCCATAGTTTCCTGTAGCCTCGCTACAATAGCTTTCTCTCCAGCATCCGTCTTCCAGGACTCAGTTTTGGTGTTTCTGACAAAAGTCCCGTTTCTAAAATAGAGAACTGAATCAAATTTATAAAAAAAAAAGCCATTCCCCAACTGACAAATGGTCCAAGGATATACAAAGGCAATTTACAGATGAGATCAAAGCAATTCATAGTCATATGAAAAATTGCTCCAAATCATTACTTATTAGAGAAATGCAATTTAAAGCTTCTCTGAGGTACCACCTCATACCTCTCAGACTGGCCAATATGACCAGAAAGGATAATGATCAATGTTGGAAGAGATTTGGGTAATATATTGTTGGTGGAGCTGTGAACTGATCCAGCAAATTGAAGAGCAAATTGGAAATATGCCCAAAGGACAATAAAAATGTGCTTACCCTTTGATCCAGCAATATCACTATACCCTGAAGAGATCATGAAAAAGGGTAAAAACATCACTTGTACAAAAATATTCATAGCAGCTCTGTTTTGTGGTGGTAAAGAACTGGAAGTCAAGTGAATGTCGCATCAGTTGGAGAATAGCTGAACAAATTGTGGTATATGTATGTCATGGAATGTTCTATTGGAAACCAGGAGGGACGGGATTTCAAAGAAGCTTGGAAAGACTTGCATACTGATGCTGAGCGGGATGAGCAGAGCCAGAAAAACACTGTACAGCCTAACAGCAACATGGGGGTGATGTTCAACCTTGAAGGACTTGCTCATTCCATCAGTGCAACGATCAGGGACAATATTAAGAGTACCCACTGTGGAGAATACCATCTATGTCCAGAGAAGAACTGTGGAGTTTAAACAAAGACCAAAGATTATTACTTTTAGTTTCTAAAAAAGAAGTTTGTCTTATGTACTACATAATTTTGCTACCTTTAATATTTTATTTTTCTCAAGGATATGTTTTTTCTCTCAACACATTAAATTTTGATCAATGTATAAGCATGGAAACAGTGTAAAGACTATCAGATTGCCTTTTCTAGGGGGGGAGGGAAAGGAGGGTGGAGGAAAAACTGTAAAATTCAAAACCTTACCAAAAACAATGGGTAGAAATGACTATTGTAGATAGTTGAAAAACAAATAAAATATTTATATAAAAAAGACTCAAATTTCATGTTTTCTGTGATACCCTCACATTACAGTTGCTAAATTTTATCATTTGCATAGGCATCGAAGCTCTCCTCCATCACTCCCTTCTTCCTCACTCAGAGCCATCACCCAGGTGACCTTCAGTTAGCACTTAGGATTTTTCTATAGCTGCTTGCCAGCTCTGCCAGGCTCTCTTCACAACTCCCAGGATGGCCTTCTAGGTGGTAGCCTGCTGGGTTCCTCCGCTCTAGACCATAGGGATGTTCCTGGAGGTTGGGGGGCAGGGTTTGGGAGCCTCTTCTCTAAACTCTTCCCCCACCCATCACCCCCCCACTCAACTCTTTTACCTCCAGTATTCAAATGTAGATCTTTGGCTAGGCATTTTAAATTCTTTATTTACCTGGCTCCTTTCTGCCTTTCTAGTCTTAGGCTTTACTCCCCTCCAAACACTTCGATCCAACTTCATTCCTCTGACATCTGCCCCTCTTCACCAGGTGATCCCTCTGCCTCCCAAGCTCTGCTTCCTTCCCTCTACCTTGGAGAGCCCCTTGGCTTTTTTCTGGACTCAGCCCAAAAGCCATCTTCTGCAGGCCAGTGGAATCTGTTCCTTACATTCTAGGTTCTCTTCTAAGGCTCTATATTCTTTCTGCTCTGAATCTTAAATATATTTATTTAGCTTTTTCCTACTTTAAGGCCAGAGGCTGTTTTTGCCTTTCAGTCTGTTTCTAGTGTCTAGCCTAATACCTGACATATGTAGTAAGTGATTAATTAATGCCAATTGACTAGAGAAAGATCTGGATTCAAGCCCTGAATCTGATATATTTTATTTATATTTGTATGCATCTATGTGTATATATGGGTATATGCGAGTCACTTAGGCTCTCAGTACTCCAGACAAAATTGCTGGCCTACATTCTTAGGGAGAGGCCACATCAAGGAATTCCCTGCACTGATAATAGAATCACAGATCTGGACAAACTGGCCAGGGGAAAAAAAACCCAAGAGCGAGTGTAATCTCTCACATATATATTCCTATCCAAATTTACTTAATTAACATTTCAAGTGGACCATAGCTCACTCATCTTTGTTGTGGTTTTTATTTAGATCATATGAAAGGACTCAGGGCCCCTTCCATGAAAAGAAGATTGGAATGCAGGTAATTGATTTCAATAAAAAAATAAGAGAAAGTTGGGATCAGCTAGAATGGATAGAAGATGGACCCTGGAATCAGGAAGATCTGAGTTCAGATTTGACCTCAGACTCTTAATATTTACCTAGTTGTGTGACCTTGGGCAAGTCACTTAACCCCATTGCTTTGCAAAAAGAAACCCCAACAAACAAAAAAGAATAAGAAAAAGTAATAGTTTATTAATCCAGGAACTAGGAACTTAGATTTGGGGTGTTATAAAGGATGGCATCAGGCTGAAATGTATAAAACAATGAAAGTCAGGATCTTGAAGATAGATTCCAGCCCCCCCTTTCACAGTTTTATTTAGAGTATATGGATAGTCTGCCTGAAATAGTTTCTGCCATTTCTAGAATCAAATCCCTTAAGATTTTATTTGCCCTTGACATCCTATCCTATGACTGGACATAGGAGAAAAGGAAGTTTGAAATGGAATAAACTTAAATTCACTTGAAAGATAATACTTTTTTCAAGGGGAATTACAGTGATTTAATAGTTTTTTTAAGTCATTGTATCTATCAGTTTCTTTGTCCATTTGAAAGATCATAAGATTTGAACTGGAAGATCTTAAGAATGCCCTGGTGAAGGCCTTGGATGAGATGATTTCTGAAGTCCCTAACACTCTGTGATTCAAGTCTTGCCCTTCTTCACTCTGTTAATGGAATTGAACTCAATTAATGCATGATGCCATATAGGAACTAATCCTTCTTTCTGTTTCCTTGTAGCTTAAAGGTTCATTTATATTGTTCACCTGTCACCAAGGAACTATTGTTAACTAATCCTAAATACAGCTTTTGGGAGAAACACACTGTAAGTTTATATTTTTATTAAAACAAATTCTACTTTTTCAAATGAGATTTTAATTTTGAAGTAAACTAGGAAGAAATTTTGAAGTAAAAAACAATGAAAGCCATGCTAAAACTTCATGACATTGATAATTTGATCTAAGGCATAGGTAAACATATTATCTGACCAGTGTCAAGGCTAGAGCCTCATGTCATTTTATTAGAGTTCTCTCTACAACTGATCATTGAGCAGTTCATTAGTACTCTTTTTTTTTTTTTAGTCCTCTGAATCCTCCTGATTGAACTGTTATTTATTCTTATCAGTTTATCTTATTCAGGCTGTAGCATGTGAGAATTTGCCATACATATAACTGAAATCTAGGGACTGTACATTATTTCTGTGATATATCCCGATTTGCTAGCCTAGCAATTCAATAAAAGAAAAAAAAGAAATTAGTCTGGCATAATTTGTTTTTAATGTCTTCATACTGAGATGTAGGAATTACTACCTTCTTCCAAGTGCCTACAGACTATCATTTTAGTAATTCTTGAATTTTTCCAGGTATTACTTTAGAGTTTGCAGTCTACCCTTTTGAAAACAGACATTTGTTCATCTCCAGTGTTTTATGATTTTTAAAAGATCAACAATCATTCTATAATCATATTCTGTAGTTCTTTTAGTATCTTAGAATGCAATTGATCTGGTCTGCAAGATTACCTTATCTAGAACACCTAGCTTAAATTCTTGATAATATGATATGACAAGTTATGCTTTTTAGATTTCCATTTTTTTATTCTTTTACATAAGTTATCCCTGTCCATCAGTTGGGGAATGAATGAAAAAATTATAGAATATAATTATGATGGGGGGTGGCTAGGTGGCGCAGTAGATAGAGTACCGACCCTGAAGTCAGGAGTACTTGAGTTCAAATCTGGCCTCAGACATTTAATAATTACCTAGCTGTGTGGCCTTGGGCAAGCCACTTAACCTCATTGCCTTGAAAAAAAAAACCTATTAAAAAAAAAGAATAGGGGCGGCTAGGTGGCACAGTGGATAGAGCACCGGCCTTGGAGTCAGGGGTACCTGGGTTCAAATCTGACCTCAGACACTTAATAATTATCTAGCTGTGTGGCCTTGGGCAAGCCACTTAACCCCATTGCCTTCAAAAATCTAAAAAACAAGAATATAATAATGATGGAATACTATTCTGCTATAAGAAATGGTGAGCAGGATGCTCTTAAAAAAAAACCTGGAAAGACATACATGAGTTGATATAATATGAAATGTACTGTGTGCAAAGTAACAGCAATATTGGAGGATGATCAACTGTGAGTGACTTAGCTTTTCTCAACAATACGTTGATCCAAGACAATTCGGAAGGATTTAGGATAAAGAATGCTATCTGTCCCTAGAGAAGGAGCTGATGGTTTTCAGAATACAGATTGAGACATATTTTTAAAACTTTTCTTCTTTGAGGTTTCTTTCTTTGTGGATGTGTCATGTTTTTTTTTTCACAATATGACTATTAAGAATATATTTACATAACTACACATTCGTAACTTATATCAAATTGCTTTCTGAATGTGAGAGGAGGGGAGGAAGGGAGAGAATTCGGAACTCAAGAGTTTTAAAAACAAATATTAAAAATTGCTTTTACTTGTAATTAGGGAAAAAGAAAATAATAAATAAAAAATCTCAAGGGGGAAAATTATCCTTTTATGTGTAGAGATAGTTCTCAGTAGAGAAAATAAAAAACAAAATAGAAATTATGAATAATCAATAGGTGGGAAAAAATCATCTATTAAGTATTTACTATGTTTCAAGAATTGTGTTAAGTGCTAGGGATTCAAACAGAGAAGCAAGACCATTCTTGCTTAGAATTAGACCACATAAGTAGAAGGGTTCATTTGAAGGAAAGATTGTCCTGGTGGACATTAGGGTCCTGCAACATTGTAGATGGCAAGTCCCCAAGAACTGATGACATATGGTAAGTGATAGTAGTTTTCTCTCTTTGCTGAAGGATTTGGCTGGTGATTCTGGTTGCCTCTCATAGTGATGAAGATGAATCAATCATTTTTCAGCTGGGAAGGGTTGAAAAGCAGAGAGATAACAGGATGGCTGGAGGGCGAAGGGAGATCTTTAGAGGAACTGGAGGAGAAAAGTACAGTTTGGAGGGAAAAATCTTCCTATAGGTGCTTACTCTCCTGGAACCTCTGGTGCCTCGTACTTAAAGTATTCTTATTTATTAACATGACCTATTTTCAGTGTGCCAGTCACTTCTGTGATATTTTTGTCACTAGCAAAGTTGAGGAGTAAAGTCCATTTTTTTTGTTTTTATCATTTTTTCCCCTAAACTTCATTTTGGGTATTTCGTAGTCTTTCTGAAGGTGTTCTTATGAAACTGTGTTATTCCAATGATTGTATGCCATTACTTTCATCTATTATATATGTCCTTTTAAAAACTTAGTTCATTGGTAGACTCCCTCTTCAACTCTTTGTGAATTTAATTTGATACCAATCACCATTAGGTCACCCAGTGAGATATTTTCACTATTTTCAATCTACTTATGAAAGAACTGAAATACAGCTATGTTGAGTATATGAATATGTTGTAGATAATATGATGACATATCTGTGTATGCATTGTAGGTCTAGAAACTTAACCTAGTTCTGTCTTTTTAATGCATATTTACATTTTAACTTTATTTTAGCTTCACTTTTTTTACTTTTTACTTAAGATGTTTTCCAAACATGGCATTCATAAAGACACTTTGTATTCACTTTAAGGGACTTGGAATTCTTCTAGAGTTTGAATTATATGAGGCTTATTTAGTGATAGTCATGAAAAAAATCTAGTATATAAATACCATCTCCTTTTTTGCTTCAATAGATTGCTCTTGAAATTGAAACTCCAACCCAGATTTCTTTAATTGATGAAGCATCTGATGAGGTAAGCAAAGAATCTATTTTAAAATTAATAATATTGTTATTTTTGTTGCATTTCATTATTCATTTGCTTCATAGCAAAATTTTCCTTGACAATATTTCTTTTATTATCTGTTGAACAAATCTGACATATTTGAAGTCTTAAAGATCATCACTATTTAGGTGAAAATTGTTTCACATTAGTGTTGCAAGTGTGTATACATAGAATTTTAGTTTGTATTAGAAAACTAGAAACAAAACATTTGAAAAATGGAATAGATCTGTTAGCATTTCTATAACCAACTGTCTTTATTATTGAAGACAATGGAACCAAGACATTCAGATTCTTAAAAATTATTTACTTTTAAGTATATCTCATCCTTTCCACAACCCCCAAACAAAATCCCTTGGAACAAAGACAGAAGAAATAGGAGATCATCTGAGTCTGACATTATATGTAGTTTTTGCTACTCATGGTTTTCCCCATCTCTGCAAAGAAGTCTGTTGGTCAACAATTTTGACAGTCTCTATTTGTGAGGCATTTGGGAATGTGTACCATTGAACAACACTTGAATTTAAACTGGACCTAATGTTTTTCTTCTCTGTTTTAAATTTCAGAAGGAAGAGGTTGTTGTTACTCTTTTGCCAGCTGGTCACTGCCCAGGTTCAGTTATGTAAGAGATCCTCTATCTCAGGGGTTCTTAACTTGGGATCTATGAACTTGTTTTCTAGTATTTTTCATAATTATGTTAGTATAATTTATTTTCTTTGTAATCCTTTTAATTTTATTTTATGCATTTAAAAACATTATTCTGGGAAGGGTCCATATTTTTTACTCTTGTACCCCTTTGTAGCAATTCTTTTTTTTTTAGTTTTAAGAATAAGGACTGTGAATCTAAATCCCCGAAAGTTTAAATTGATATGCTGAGATTTCTTCAGTCTTTATTTCCTATGATGAAATGTTTGACTGGGGTGGTTGAAATAGGACTTTGAGGGCAGTAAAGTTCTGATAATCAATACTTCCAGTTAATATTTGTATTATTTTTTATCATAAGGAATTTTCTTCACAAAAATGCAAATTTTTCAGATTATAGATCAGAGAGACAATAGTATTATTTGATTTGTTTATTATTACCATTTTTAACAGAAAAAATAACACTTAAAATATGGCAAATCATTTAAACTTTTTCACTTAAACTTCCTGAGCTTCAATTTCCTTATCTGTTAAAACACATTGATAATATTTGCATTATTTGCGAGGAGGAACAACACTTTTGAGGATTGACTCTTGTATCCATCAGTTTCACTGCCTTCTTTTAGGGACTGACATATCCGTCAGGAGCATTTGTTACATTATTTGGGATAGTGACTTCATTAAAAATTTTTTGAGTGACAGAAATTGTTGAAATTTGTTTCCTTTGTAGGTTTTTGTTTCAGGGGAACAATGGAACAGTCTTGTACACAGGAGACTTTCGATTAGCCAAAGGGGAAGTAGCCAGAATGGAATTCTTGCACTCTGGGAGCAGGTATTACAGTTGACTTCAACTTGGAAATGGAGGGCTTTTCCTTAAGAAATCACCTGGTTAGGATGCTTCAATGTTTGGGGAACTTTCTTCTTTTTTTCCTTTTTCTTTGACTTCCATGGCTTTGCTCTTTTTTTTTTTTTTTTTTTTTGGCAAGGCAAATGGGGTTAAGTGGCTTGCCCAAGGCCACATAGCTAGGTAATTATTAAGTGTCTGAGGCCACATTTGAACTCAGGTACTCTTGACTCCAGGGCTGGTGCTCTATCCACTGTGCCACCTAGCCGCCCCTCCATGGCTTTACTCTCAAGACAGTCATGATGATGCTCATCTTAAACAGTGGTTCTCAGAAATTACTTTTTGTTTTTCCTCTTTTAGGGTTAATAGTAGGTAGTGAGTGACTTGGGGAAAATATTTCCTAAAATTTATAAAATCTTAAAGATTTTCTAGTATTCCCAGAAAAGACACTTGCTTGAAGGATAAAGTCTCAAATAATGATAGGGTTGCTTTAAAAAAAATTCTAGCTTCCAAGTTCAATAAATAAAGTGATCTCCAAATATGAACATTTCCTTCAAGGCTACCTGTAGTCAGGAAGACCTGGGTTCAAATCCTTTCTCAGATACTTACCAACTATGTAATTGCTTCAGTTTACTCATTTGTGAAATAAGGGGATTGGATTTGATGTCTTCTAAGGTCCCTTAAAGCTCTAAATCTATGATCCTATGATCCGTTTTTGGCAATTTATTTTAAGGGAGAAAGCTGTGAAACCAGAATGTAAGGAAAGAAATATAAAAATCACAAATTAATTCCAAAAGTTCTTCAGGATGTAAAGAATGATGAAATACAGTATTGCACTGCAGTGTGCCTGAGATTCAGGGACATGGAGCCTAGACTTCAGTGGATATAATATCATTTTGTAGGTAGCTTTTCTAGCAGCACCTTTTGTCCTGGGCCTCCCTTTTACATGTCCTCCCTTCTTTAAGCTGTTACACTTTTTGTATGAGAACATTTTGTTTGCTGAAAGGGGGCAGAAGAGGTATGTTGTAAAGAGAAAGGATGGCGTGTACTTGTGACCTTACACTTCACCAGGGTCTACTCACTGTTGGCCAGTAGGGCCTTTTCCTACATCTCCTAGTAATGCATGGATGTCAGCAGAGTGCTCAGTGTCAGTCTCATGCTTGATCCATTATTTTGATATCTTTTATAACATTCACCTTCAGTTTTTTTAACCAATTAAAGAAATTTGATGATCATTACTTTGCTGTTTAGTTTGAGATATGCTAATATTAGACCCCCTTCCTTTCCACTTTTCCCTCCCATTATTTCTTTTGAGATTCTTAACTTTTTGGTCCTTTACATGGTTTTTGTTATTTCAATCCTATAATGTATTCCTTTGGTAGTTTGGTATGGTACTGAAATTAACTTAGGTGATCTTGTCATTTTTATTATATTGTCATGGAACAACCATGAATAATGTTTCTGATTATTCAGATCCATTTATTCTGTAGTTGTATTCAAATAATTTCTTATTCTCTTCTAGCAAAAGCTCATGCTCTGAGCTTAGGAATCCTGGGAAGTGTTATGCTTTTCTACATCAGTCAAACCTGTTTTATACTATGTAAATTTGTATACATGTAATAAATACCTTAGAGGATTAAACTCCAGAAGGTCAAAACCTATGTCTTATCCAATCTTAATTTTTTCCCAGGTACCTGGCAAAGTTGTCTGCTAGGTACTTAAAATTTGTTAAATTGAGGGAAGTAGTATTCGGAACATTACTGAAGGCAAATCAAGGAAAATTCTACAATGAAAAATAAAATCAAAGATGACAATGAGAGGTATTGTGCTACCATGTTCCAATCTAGAGAAATATTTTGTAAAGTTATTTGAGTATTGCCTTTTGCTGCTTTTTATAAAATCACATTGTAATAAAACAACAAAATTTTAATTTTATTTCAGAGTGAAAGACATCCAGAGTGTGTATTTAGACACCACTTTCTGTGATCCAAAATATTATCAGATTCCAAGTCGGGTAATTATACTTTTAGAAAGACATTTTGTAAACAAATAAACAAAAAAAACGAATCATAACCGAGATTTACATGATATATTATGATCTTTAAACAATGACTAATAAATTTGGGGACTTTTTCCCCTTTGTTATGAGGAAGACAGTGGTGATTGTCTTATTAATTGTTGAATATGTATTTAAAATCTCTAATCTAGATGGAGTGTTTAAATGGAATATTAGAATTGGTACGAAGTTGGATCACTCTGAGTCCATATCATGTGGTGTGGCTGAACTGTAAAGCGGCTTATGGATATGAATATTTATTTACCAACCTAAGCGAAGAATTCGAAACCCAGGTATTTTGCCAGTTGTAACAAAAAGAAACTTGAAAATGATGGCACCTAGAAAAATTTATTGAAAAAGTTTCTAGATCAAGGATTGGAAGATTTTCTGAAATGGAAATTTCCTCTGTCCTGAAGAGGGAATGTCATGATTTCATTCATTTTATCAAGGTATGGTAGAATAAACCCAGGTGGCTTAATAGGCTGGAGTTTTTGAGATCTCTTGTTAACCTTGAGCAAATAATTTTCTCCTTTGTAGGCCTTAGTTTTTTAATCAGTTCTGTAAAATGGAAGGAGACTAGATAAATTCTGTGATTTTATTTTTCATTTACCATTTGGTAGTTTCTTGAGTATAGGGTCCAAGATTTATTTCTGTTTTCACCTTCTCTTGTGCCTAACATAATTCATGACACATAAGCAATTCTGTATTTTGTGGGCAGCTAGGTGGCACAATACATAGAGGAATGCTCCTAGAGTCAGGAAGACCAGAGTTCAAAATTCAGCCTCAGCTATTAGCTCTGTGACTCCGGGCAAGTCACTTAACCTCTGCCTGCCTCAATTTTCTCAACTGTAAAATAATAATAATAATAATAATAGCACCTGCCTCTCAAGGTTGCTGTAAAGATAAAATATATTTGTAAAGCATTTAGCACAGTGCCTGCAATAGCAAATGCTTAATAAATGATTGTTTCCTTCCTTCCCTTCTCTGTCCCTTCCACTCCCTGATACTCACTTTCTTGTCTTATGGATGAGAAAATGAAGACTTTTAACTTAGCCATGTTTATACACATAATGTCTTCTGCTTCTAAATAATAATAATACATATTAATAGATAGTTATGATATAGTCGCTTTAAGTTTTGTAAAACACTTTAAAGATATTTCATTTGAACCTCACAACAACCCTGTGAGAGGTATGGACTATTATTAATCTTATGTTATAAATGAGGAAACTTTTGCAGAGAATAAGTAACTTATCTAGAGTCACATAGCTAAAAACTGTCTAAGACTGATTTGAATTTAAGTTATATTAGCTTCTAAGTCCAGGAAAAATGGTCCAAGGATAATTACCAAATACTATTTGTGTAAAGATTAAATCAATGTCTAAAATGAAGTTTTGAGACTAGCAGATCCTTTTCAACTTTAATGTTTTGATTCTGTCTAATCCTGAGTAATTTTAATGATGGAATGTTCCTAATATGGTTTGAATTGCTTGGAAGTTAAATTGTGAGTAATTTTTGTCTTAGTAATTAGCTAATATTTTAAATGTCATAAATATTTGGATATTTCTTTCTGCTATACTTATTGTTAATAACTTTATTTTTATATCACATATATTTTCTTTTTCCAGTTGAAATGTTCTTTGCTTTTTCTTTTACATGCAAAGGTAGTTTTTCAGCATTCATCCATTTTCAGATTTATGAGTTCCACATTTTTCTATCACTCTTCCCTCCTCTCCCCTCCTCACCATGGCAATGAATAGTCTAGTAAAAGTTTTACACATATAATTGTATATCACATACATTTTCCAATGTATTCTATTCTTCTATTCTATTCTTCTCCCTCCCAAGAGAATGTTCTTTCATATCAAAGAATTAAAAAAAGATCAGCAAATCTAAATCTGATATTGTAGGCAATATTCTGCATCTGTGATTCTCTATCTCTGTAACTAAATAGGAGACAGTTTCTTATCCTTTTTTTGAGGCCAAATTGGTAATTATAATTTTTCAGTACTTATTACTCTTTTTTATTTTGATTTATTTGTTTTGTTTTTAGTTTGGTTTATATATTATCAATGTGTATATTGTTTTCGTGGCTACTTTTTTCCTATAAAGTGATTTTCAATAGACTATTCAGAGCTTGAGTACAAATCACTGATTTTATAGCAAAAAAATAATCAGAAGTATCATAGGATCTTTGGATTGGAAGGGACTTTAGAAATCATTTGTTTCAATCTCCTGCTCAGGGTGGGAATTATTGCTGCAGTATCCTTGACAGGTGGTCATTTAATCTCAGTTTACATATTCTCATTTTTGGGAACTTATTATTTCACAAAGAAACCCAGCTATAATTTTGGGAAATTTTCCTCAGGAGCCTTCTTAAGGCAGATAAAGTCTTACTATCCCTACATTATAGGTGCAGCTGAGACCTCTGGAAGGAAGGAGTGACCTGCCTGAAGTCACACAACCATTCTTTGGCAGCCAAGTCTATTTACTCTCCAGTTCATCCTTTACATGGCTGTCCAAATGATGTTCCTAAAGTTGGGTCTGATGAGGCCACTTCTCTACTCAGAGCGCTTGGGATCAATAGCAGACTCCTCTTTTTGCATTTCAAACTCTTCATCGGGCCCCAACCAACCTTTCTGACCTTATTTCACATTGTCCTCTTCACACAAACACACATTTGGTCCAGGCCACACTGACCTCACTGTTCTTAGCATCTGTGACATTTCCTCTCTTTCCTCCATGTCTTTCTGCCACAGACTTATTCTGATAGGATTGTACCTGTTGGTGATCCAGTTGCATATTCACAACTCTAATAATAATTTTGTCCTTTAGTAACATACTCTTTTTCCTAAGCACCTCAGAATCAGTTTGTTGCTTATTTGCTAAATGCAGTTCCCTTCATTTGAATTTTTACATGTTTATCCACATTGCAGTGATTCTATGCATATGGCATCACTAATACCACTTAGTGATATTATTGCATGTTTGATAATAGCTTATCAGTGTTTTGACACAATGAAAAGATCATTCAACTTGAGCTGTAAGATCTAGGGCCTATTTCTGTTTTTGCTACCTCTCTGTGATCTGTGCCACTTAACTAATCTGAGTAGGTCATTGTTTTATCTGTAAAATGGGTATAATGATACACTGTCATAAGGATCAAATGAATTCAATGTGTGCAGTGCATTTTTTTTTTCCTTAGGTTTTTGCAAGGCAAACGGAGTAAAGTGGCTTGCCCAAGGCCATGCAGCTAGGTAGTTATTAAGTGTCTGAGGCAGGATTTGAATTTAGGTACTCCTGACTCCAGGGCCGGTGCTCTATCCACTGTGCCGCCTAGCCGCCCTGTGTACAGTGCATTGTAAAATTTAAGTGTAAACCCTTATTGCTGTTCATTTAATGAAGGTCATATATTATCCTGAATAGATCCACCAGATACTGTAATCCAAAACATCATGGTAGAGAGACTTTACGGAGTATCTATCTATTTTAATACCTTATAAAATCAGAAATTTTGAGCTGAAAGTTATCATTTTACAGTCAACAGAACATGGATTTAAGGTCAGCAGTCCTGGGTCAGCAACTATGCTTCTTCATAATTATATCAACTCAGACAAGTCACTTACCCTTTCTTAGTCTTAGTCTTTTCATCTGTAAAACATGATCCTGTGAAAATTCATGTTAATTTAAACCACCTTAAGCAGATGAGCCAGTGACATGATTTAAAGATAGGCATCGGGGCGGCTAGACGGCGTAGTGGATAGAGCACCGGCCTTGGAGTCAGGAGCACCTGGGTTCAAATCCGGTCTCAGACACTTAATAATTACCTAGCTGTGTGGCCTTGGGCAAGCCACTTAACCCCGTTTGCCTTGCAAAAAAACCTAAAAAAAAAAAGTTAACTACCTCTTCCTCTTGCTTGATGCCTATCTTTATTATTTTGGTTTTAGGTTTTTTTGTAAGGCAAACGGGGTTAAGTGACTTGCCCAAGGCCACACAGCTAGGTAATTATTAAGTGTCTGAGACCGGATTTGAATCCAGGTGCTCCTGACTCCAGAGCCCGTGCTCTATCCACTATGCCATCTAGCTGCCTGGTAGTTAACTTCTTAATTATACTCAGTATGTTCTTGTGTTGATCCAGATCCGCTCTCTGTAGGTGAAGATCCACAGCTCCTCTGTGTACTAGTAGATGGTGTTTTTGTATAGCTGTGGCTAAAAGAGAAATCATTCTGTGAATAAACCTAAGTTTTAGCTAGACCAGTCCTCAGAACTACTATCTGTCCCCAATGCTATCCTCAAATCCTTTCAGCTTTGTAGGTGGGACTTGTCTCAATGTCCACTTCATTATCATAGCCCCTGAGGGTCCAGAGGCATTTCTGTGTCACTGTGAGCCAGCAAAGCAAGACCTGAATGGAGATTAGTCCCCAAATTAAAGAATGTTGATTTACTTCAACCATAATTTCAAAATATTTAAATCCTCACAAATTATATTGATATCCTTAGGTTCATGTGAACAAACTGGATATGTTTAAAAACATGCCTGATATTCTTCATCATATAACGACAGATCGTCATACACAAATTCATGCCTGTCGGAACCCACGGGTATGTATCCTCTTATTTTTCTGTTCATACCACTTTTATGTAATCTAGATGTCAAAATATTTTAACAGTAGAAGAGAACCTAGGCATTGTCTGATCTAATCTTTTCAGTTTATATAAAGAACTTGAGTGAAATGTCCAAATAATTTAGAAAGTTACACTCACAGAATGTTTCAATAAAATGTGTATACAGTTTAATAATTGATTTTTTAAAAATGATACAAATAATTATTAATACATGATATGTTTGTCATCTACTTACTGGAATTTTTGGAAATAATATTTTGAATAATGAAAATGAGAAGTGTTATTGGTGTTTTGTTTTAACAAACCAGATACTGCTTCTCCATATCCAGACAAGTCCTCACGGGAATACATTCTCTAAAATAGCAAAGGAAAACCACTTAGTAGTATGTTTGGAAATGAGAGTACATATCACCTGCTACTTTTGTAGTTTACCAATAGTTAGTAGAAAGGAAGGATGTGTGCTTTAATGCTCTTTTAAGTCCATCCTGAACATAAATATGTTTAGATTTGTTAAATGCAAATCCATACATTTGAGTTCCTACATATTTATCCAAATTGTAGTTATTCTGAGCATATGACATCATTGATACCCTTAGTCATATTATTGCATAGAGAACCTGTATTGTTTTTCCATACATTGTTTAATAGCTTGTCAGGTCTGACACGTGCAACTTTTTCTATAATATCACAGTAGATCCTACAGCATAAAAATCAGCAGGGGGACTGTGTATTTACATAGATACATAGATAAATCAGCAGTGAATATTATTATGAGTCTTTGGGTAGAAGTTCAAAGTGATACAGGAGACTGAAAAGAAAGAGAGAGATGGAAAACCTAGTTTATTAGATTTTTTTATTAAATGCAACATAAACCCTAATGCTTGGTCTACTATTTCAGGCAACCAGAAAGTTGTCATCAGGTTTATATTTACTGTCCGTCCTCTCTCTCTCTCTCTCTCTCTCTCTCTCTCTCTCTCTCTCTCTCGCACACACACACATACACACACACACACCACATACTCAGACTAAAATACTATATATTTTTAAAAAATAATTCTTTTGGGGCGGCTAGGTGGTGCAGTGGATAAAGCACCAGCCCTGGAGTCAGGAGTATCTGGGTTCAAATCCAGTCTCAGACTCTTAATAATTACCTAGCTGTGTGGCCTTGGGCAAGCCACTTAACCCCATTTGCCTTGCAAAAATCTAAAAAAAAAAATTAAAAAACTAAAAAAAAATCATTCTTTTGAGTGGAGGATGTTTCCTGGGTCCACCTGGTCTGGTAGATGGCCTTTTAGATTTCATAATACATTCTTTTTCACATCAGAGTTTGACTTCATTATTAATAGGTTTAGTTTGACTAATGTTTTTTATTTACCTATCCCCCACTCTTCCATATACTCAATTTTCAGATTTTCAGTTTAAAGAATAATTTAATTTATATCCATTTTGTACTATTCAGAATGCTTTTTATCATTATATATCAGGTGCTTAATAAGTGCTTAATTGATTTACACATTCAAATCATTTCATATAGCAGATATGGGATATACATACACATGGTGAAATGCAATATACAGTATAGATAGAAGATAGACTTGCCATTATCCTCCACTTGCAAGTTTGCCATCTAGTCCTCTTTATAGAGCATGAGAAACTACAGCTTCTCTTGTTTATTCTGCCCTTCCTGCCTATCCCTCACTTTTTGATGTAGCATGTGTACCTCCCCAATGAAATTCCCCACCTGATATTGTTCCCTGGCTTCCCCTATAGGAAGGAAGGAAGAAAGGAAGAAAGGAAGGAAGAAAAAAGGAAGGGAAGGAAAGATTTATTTATTAAGTACCTGCTCTATGCCAGGCATTGTGCCCTTTACAAATATCTCATTTGATTGTCACTACCCTGAGAGGTAGGTGCTGTTATTATTCCCATTTTAAAGTTGGAGAAATGAATCAAGTCAGAGGGATGTTAAGTGACAGGCTTAACATTTTGCAGAAGAGTAAACTGAGTTATAAAAAAGTTAAGCCAAGTTTCTGAAAAATTTTAAATAATTTTTTTCAAATACTTAGAATGAAGTAGGAGAGTTTGCTATTCAGTGGAAATGCATTTAAAAATCATTTCAATAATTGACCAAGATTTCATAGTAATGGAGTAAATTAAATGGTACCATTGTTTATCAGATTTTTATTCTCTGTTGATGCCAAAAACACCTGTTTTGTCAAAGATTCATGGAATTTCTAGATATCAGTATTCAGATCTTTAACTTTTATTTGTCTTATTTTAGGCAGAAGAATTTTTTCAATGGAACAGATTGCCATGTGGAATTACTTCTAAAAATGGGACTCCACTACATGTGATCAGCATTAAGCCATCCACAATGTGGTTTGGAGAAAGATCTAGAAAAACAAATGTAATTGTGAGGTAAGGCTTGGGTGTACATATGGAAGAGTGAGGATTGAGACAATATATCTGTGTTATAAAGAATGTTCTGATTAGAAAAGTCTTTTTTTGATTCAAAATACTTTTTTAAATTCAGCCTAATATGAAAGTAATAAGAGATTTTACAATTTCTAAGTTATATTTTTTAAATTAAGCTTTATAACTAAGCTTGCTTTAATGACAACCAATAATTTATTGAAGGAAGGATAAAAAAAATCTTGCCTAACAAGAAACAAAAAATAACATAAGTATATAATCAGTAGCTAACAGGTCACTTGTCATCTTGTAAGATAAATCTTCAGCTATTTGCTCCTTTTATTTAGACCTAACTCTATAATGGGATTTCTTACAAAGAAGCCAATATTGAGATAGTAGTTTTACATTAGGGATTTGATCAGTGTAGTAGTGGTCATAATGGTGGTGGAAGTAATACTTGGATTTACTACAATTCTGCAATTTTATTTTGAGACTCTTACAGTCTCTTAAGAGCTATGGGAGTTCATTGAAAGGCCACAATAATTGAAGCTACTTGGAAAAGGAGTTGAGGTGAGTCTGAAAGATTCAAGTACTTGAATTTAGAAGTAGCAGATGACAGAGGGCTGCAGAAACAGGAACAAAATGAGTTTTGTGGGGACTATTCAGCAGAAATTCTTGACTAGTGGGAAGAGTTCACATTGATAAATGTTGAGAAGTGAGATGAGCTAAAGAGGCCATGGGCAGGACCCGAGGTGCCCTGATCAGTGCACAGAGAAGTTTAGAGTTGTGTTGGAGTGGCATGATTCAAGTGGTGTCTCAGGTCCATGAGCCTGGTGGCAGTTAGCAACTGAAGGAAAGAGTGCAGCAGGAGAAGGAAGTGAAGGAGGGAACTGGAGGGGCCAGATGAAGTGACTTGTCTCAGTGTTGGACTTGGACTGGAGCAAAACATCTCCAATGTGACTGAACTCAGTTTCTTAAATCTCTGAAGGGTCTTATGGAATCCTGAATTTTAGCAGAAGACTGGAAAAATTCTAATGTAAACTATTACTTGGAAGTGATAGCAGAAATCACAGAATTAATTGTGATAAATTATGACTGTTAGCCTGATTAGCACATACTAATAGGTATCCCATAGGAGCCAGTCTTTTTTTTTTTTGTATTTTTTTTAGTTTTTTTTGCAAGGCAAATGGGCTTAAGTGGCTTGCCCAAGGCCACACAGCTAGGTAATTATTAAGTGTCTGAGACCGGATTTGAACCCAGGTACTCCTGACTCCAAGGCCGGTGCTCTATCCACTACGCTACCCAGCCGCCCCATGGAGCCAGCCTTAAGTCAGATATTATTTAATATTTTTTATTAGTGATATGGATAGTAAAATTTAGTATGCTTATCAAGTTTTAGGAGGTTAATATCCTGGAAAACAAATATAATTCAAATTAGCTTGGACAAATTTGATAACATGCCTCTCTAAAACAGGATGACATTTAATAGGGATAGCAACTTTGGGCTTAGTTCAAAATTTTCATAAACTATGAGTTTCGTCAAGTCTGTAGGTCAAGATCTCATTTATAGAAAATGGAGAGAGTTGGGCTAATTGGTATTTGAGTTCCCTTCCAGATCAAAGTATAATCCTATAGTTCTATACAGAGATAGCAAAGAAAAAACCTAGACATCGTTGGGTTCATAATACTTTTCATGTTGTTTTCTTCTTATTTTTAAGGAAGGTAACATAATTCTAGCTGTTGATCTAAGAATAGTATTTATTGTGGTCTGATTAATCCAAAAGTTTTTTGGAACAACTATTATAAACTGTATACTTTTAGAGATAATAAGAACTGTCAGATGTAGTCCCTGTTGCCCTCAAGGAAGTTATGATTCAGTCAAGGAGACCAGAAGCAAACATACATACACACACATACACACACACCCTACTTCAAGATAAAAACAGAAGTATTGTCAAAAGGCGGCTAGGTGATGCAGTGGATAGAGCACCGGCGCCGGAGTCAGGACTGCCTGGGTTCAAATCCGGCCTCAGACACTTAATAATTACCTAGCTGTGTGGCCTTGGGCAAGCCACTTAACCCCATTGCCTTGCCAAAAAAAAAAGCATAAAAAATTAGCTTTTTTTAAAAATTTTTATTAAAGATATTATTTGAGTTTTACAGTTTTCCCCCATCTTGCTTCCCTCCCCCCACCCCCACCCCACAGATAGCACTCCATCAGTCTTTACTTTGTTTCCATGTTGTACCTCGATCCAAATTGGGTGTGATGAGAGAGAAATCATATCCTTAAAGAGAACAGAATTCTCAGAGGTAACCAGATCAAACCATAAGACATCTGGTTTTTTTTTTTTCCGAATTAAAGGGAATAGTCCTTGTACTTTGTTCAAACTCCACTGCTCCTTCTCTGGATACAGATGGCACTCTCCTTTGCAGATAGCCCAAAATTGTTCCCAATTGTTGCGCTGATGGAATGAGCAAGTCCTTCAGGGTTGAACATCACTCCCATGTTGCTGTTAGCGTGTACAGTGTTTTTCTGGTTCTGCTCATCTCACTCAGCATCAGTTCATGCAAATCCCTCCAGGTTTCCCTGAAATCCCGTCCCTCCTGGTTTCTAATAGAACAATAGTGTTCCATGACACACATATACCACAGTTTGCTAAACCATTCCCCAATTGAAGGACATTTACTGGATTTCTAATTCTTTGCCACCACAAACAGGGCTGCTATAAATATTTTTGTACAAGTAATGTTTTTACCCTTTTTCCTCATCTCTTCAGGGTATAGACCCAGTAGTGGTATTGCTGGGTCAAAGGGTATGCACATTTTTGTTGCCCTTTGGGCATAGTTCCAAATAGCTCTCCAGAAGGGTTGGATGAGTTCACAGCTCCATCAACAGTGCAATAGTGTCCCAGATTTCCCACATCCCTTCCAACAATGATCATTGTCCTTCCTGGTCATACTGGCCAATCTGAGAGGTGTAAGGTGGTACCTCATCGAAGCTTTAATTTGCATTTCTCTAATAATTAATGATTTAGAGCAGTTTTTCATATGGCTATGGATAGCTTTGATCTCCTCATCTGTAAATTGCCTTTGCATATCCTTTGACCATTTGTCAATTGGGGAATGGCTTTTTGTTTTAAAAATATGACTCAGTTCTCTGTATATTTTAGAAATGAGTCCTTTGTCAGAATCATTAGTTGTAAAGATTGTTTCCCAATTTACTACTTTTCTTTTGATCTTGATTACATTGGTTTTATCTGTGCAAAAACTTTTTAATTTAATGTAATTGAAAAAAACAAAAAAAAACCCCAAAAAGGCTATATATGATTCATAACCAAATAAACTAATCATTGTTAAGAGTGGTCCAGGGGCGGCTAGGTGATGCAGTGGATAGAGCACTGTCCCTGGAGTCAGGAGTACCTGAGTTCAAATTTGGTCTCAGACACTTAATAATTACCTAGCTGTGTGGCCTTGGGCGAGCCACTTAACCCCACTGCCTTGCAAAAATCTTAAAAAGAAAAAAAAAGTGATCCAAAAAAGTAATGATTGGATGTGGGTCTTCAAAAATGATTAGGATGTAGATAGGAGAGGAGGAGAAGGAAAAATGAAACAGCGTGAGCAAAAGTACAGAGGTGAGTGACTGGAGCCCAGTGAATACATTGACTGGACTAGAAGAGAAAGTATATAGGGGAGTAATGCAAAAGTAAGACTTGAAAAGTTAGATTGGAGAGCTTGCATAGGGCCTCAGATGCTCTCTGAATTAGTTGGAACTTTTTAACTTCTACTCAGTTGCAGAGACATTGAAAAAGTGGAGCAATTTCTGCTCTCAAGGAGATAACATTTTACTGGGGGGGGGCATACAACATGATGAGACAATATGGAATAAGTACAAAATAGTGTGATTTTGGAGTGGAAGGGAGAATCAGAAAAGATCTTTTAAAAGAATTGGCATGTGAAGTGAGACTTGGGAATGCAGAGGTGGGCAGTGGGATTCTGTATAGGTCAGTTTGGCTGGAGGGTGAAACAGATGACAGTGAATACTGTGTAATCAGTTTGGGAAGATGGGCCGGAGTGGGATTGCAGCAGGGCTTTAAGTTCCAGAGGAGTTTGTTTTTTATGTTAGAGACAGTGGGGAATAATTGAAGCCTCTTGAACAGGGGAAAGAATTGTTCCAATCTACTTTAGCAATATCATTTGAACAGTTGGGTGGACCATGAATGAAAGAGGGATCACGGGATCACAGATATAGAACTGAAAAAGAACTTAGAGAATCCCCTTGTTTAATAGGTGAGTAACTGAAGCCCAGAGATATGAAGTGACTTGCTAGGCCTCACATATCTAGTAAGTGTCTGGGTCAAGATTTGAACACAAGTTTTCCTGACTCCAAGTTCAGTCTCATCTGCTACATTCTGCTGCTTCTCATTTCTTGCATTGACATAGGAGGAAAAAAAAAAAGATAATTTATTCTTAAATTTCTGGAACTCAGGGGGCGGCTAGGTGGCGCAGTGGATAGAGCACCGGCCCTGGAGTCAGGAGTACCTGGGTTCAAATCCGGTCTCAGACACTTAATAATTGCCTGGCTGTGTGGCCTTGGGCAAGACACTTAACCCCATTTGCCTTGCAAAAACCTAAAAAAAAAAAAAATTCTGGAGCTCAGGCAGAGATAAAGAAGTCCCCCTGCATTTAAGTTTTTTAAATAGTGAAGTCAGGTACCCTTGGGAAAGCTCAAAATGATTATGATTGTGAATTAACAAGGCTTTTTGTTTTTGCTACTTTTTCCTTAGAACTGGAGAGAGTTCGTACAGAGCTTGTTTTTCATTTCATTCTTCCTACAGTGAGGTAAGTTTAGAGTGGCTAGCTTTAGTGTCCCTGACTTTCAGGCATGTATTTACTTCTGCTGCTCAGATTTGTTGTAGCTCATCCTAAATGCTTGTGTTGATATGCTTCTTAGAAGAGAACCCCCAAAGTTTTTCTTTATTAGTAAATTTCTAACTAAATACTCTAAAATATATATTACCAAAGTCGCCCTCCTAAATAAAAGACTTTCTAATGTAGAATTTACCTGTCTTATAGAACCATTAAGTCATCATTCAGAGGAACATTCAGCATTATCCAAATTAATCCCAATACAATTAACTTAAAGGATATGTCCAGCTTGTTTGTACTAAAATTTTGTTTGAAAAAGTGTTTTGAGAAGTATTTAGTAAATTCAAGTAAATTACCTTCACTGAGGCTTAAAAACATTTTGTTATTTCTGTATGATGACTTTCATTATATTGATAGTTATACAGGCATCCAGGTTATATCAGACTTAGAATATGATATTTGCAGTTTTCCTGAAAAATTAATTTCCAAAGTAATTTTCAACTATTTTCATTCTTGTAAACTAAGACAAGTTAATTGTTAGCTTTTTTCATGCAAATTCAGTGTGCTCATGTGTGTGGAATAGAAAAAAGTAGTCATGAGTGCTATTTGCTATGTGATAGCATCACTTAAGTTTTTAGCCTTCAGGGGGCATCTAAAACCAAAAAAAAAAGATTTTAGCCTTTGGGGCCACTAGGTGGCACAGTGAATAGACCCGGGAGTCAGGTGGACCTGAGTTCAAATAAGCACCTAGCTACGTGACCTTGGGCAAGTCACTTAATCCCATTGCCTCAAACTGTGTTGGGTTTTTTTTTTAGATTTTTTTTAAGGCAACAGGGGTTGAGTGGCTTGCCCAAGGCCACACAGCTAGGTAATTATTAAGTGTCTGAGGCCAGATTTGAACTCAGGGACTCCTGAATCCAGGGCCCATGCTCTATCCACTGTGCCACCTAGCCACCCCTATTTTTCAAACTGTAATGCCCATTCCAATCCCCCATTGTTTACTGGTCCTACCCTTGAGCTATACTGCCCCACCTAGCTATAGGGTGTAAGGCTTAGTCATTGGGGTGACTTGTTTTAGGTTTTAGATGATGACTCCCTGTACATGTCTCTGTGGAATATATGCAAACTCAGAATCTCAGAGTTGTCAGGAACCTTGGAGAAAAAATTTCTACCTGAACCCAAAACCCCTCTCCAACATTCTTAATTTTGACCTTGGGCAAGTTAGTCAACTTCTCTGGGCTTCAGTTTCTTCATCTGTAACTGGAGAGTGTTGAACTAGAGAGCCCCTAAGTCCCCTTCCAGTCAAAATCTATGATTCAGGAATCCCCAGTAAGTTGTTATCCTCAACCTGCAGCTTTGGTCACCTTCAGAAATTGGGATAGAATAAAAATGTAGTCATGAAATGCCAAGTTACCTAATTGGGATAATAACTTTTTTCTTACTATATTTGGAATCGTAATTGGCATCACTTTTGGACAGCATGCAACAAAATACAAATTATAAAATATAATCCTATCCAAAAGAAGTTTAGATTCTGGTGAAATGACATAATGGAATTATTATTTTTTTTTTAGGTTTTTGCAAGGTACTGGAGTTAAGTGGCTTACCCAAGGCCACACAGCTAGATAATTGTTAAGTATCTGAGGCCAGATTTGAACTTGGGCCAGATTTGAACTCAGGTACTCCTGACTCCAGAGCCAGTGCTCTATCCACTGTGCCATCTAGCCACCCCAAATTATTCCTTTAAATTACTGGTCTCCACCTCAAGTACTCTTCCATAATGATTTTTCATGAAGTTTAATTTATTTTATGTCTTTAGCTTTTTCCAATTTTATGATCTATTGCTTATTTTGTCAAATCCTTTTACTGTCCTTGTTTAGTATTTGGTTCTCTTATGTATAATTGTATTTTGTTCTCTTACATTTCTTCAACTCTTAAGTAGTTGAACTAGATAGCTTCTAAGGTTATAACACTTATATCTTAGATTTTTCTATAATAGATCTCATTTCAGATATTCTGCTTCATTGTCCCCATACCATCAGAATATTAGTCTCTTCTACCCTTTCAGGAGATGACTTTGCAAACAATGGAGTTAAAATGCAGAGAAAGATCTTTGGCTAGAGGTACAAAATAATACAGTTAAAGTTTGTCATAGAGAAGAGAGAAGGCTAAATAATGGAGAGTGATAAAGCATGAGAAGTCCCAGAGAGACTATTTTAAAAAGGAAGACTAGGAAGTTGAACAGTACTTAACCCTGGAATGAGAGGGAAGGGGAGATTTCACAGAAGGGCCCTTTGGTGGGAAAGATAAAAGATCTATTTTATCATATTTTCTAAGAAGGCTAAAAGACAATTTTCTTTGGATATCTGTTTAATAATTAAATATAACATTAGTCATTAGTTATAAAGACAATACTTTAATGCAACTTTGAAAGTAAATTCCTGTGGTAGAATTCTTACCTTTCTCAGTAATTTGGAATTTTGGGTAGAAGTCAAAAACCATGGTCTGTGATTTTTCAACTAGTTTGCTATTGGAATGTCTCAGGCTGCCTATCTCTCTGGATCAGCTTTAACATTTCTTTCATATTCCTTTTAACCATAAGGTAGTTTTTGCAACTCATTCAAGCTTTATTCACAAAAGCTTTACTGTTTAAAATTTTCCTGAAATCAGCAACGTTGTTTCTTTTCTTTATATGCAGCACATGAAAGAGAGGAAGGAAGTAATTTTACATATAGCAAAGTCATATTAATAAAAGCCTATGTGTTTGCTTTACACCCTAATCAGCCAGAATTAGTTTCTTCTTCCCTGGGTAGAATAGCAAAACAGTTCCTGCCCTTTTCCTTTTTTTCATATTAGTAGTTGTTATTTTACATACACTAATAAAGTTATATCTTAATTCTGGGTAACTTCTCCCAGTACCACACCACCCAACCCCTGCCTCCCAGCTTCCCCTCTAGAAACTGGATATTAGGGTAGTCACCATTTAATAAACTATTCCAACCAAAAGGACTTCGGAGAACAGAATATATAGATGTATATTATCTAAAACAAATTTTTTAAAATTAGATTGGCTTTTATTAGAGCTTATATTTTTCTAAAAACTGTGTATATATGTGTGTGTGTGTGTGTGTGTGTGTGCGCGCGCGTGCATCTGTGTCCCAAAAATCTTACTATATTTTTTTAGGCTATAAAACTTCTGCTTGTATGAGAATAGGGTTTGGGGGCGAGATACTTTTCTGTTCCCATTTCCTTATCCCTAAACTGTGAGAGGAAGAAATGAACTTCCTGAGTATAACTGTTCTTTCTTACTTTCCCTGAACTACATCTTAAATTCCTACCTACCCTTTTTGGACACAGTTCATGAAAGAAAAAGAGTTAGATATTTTCTGTCCACTTGTCTAATATTTCTATTTCACAAAGTCTCTAAAAATTTGAAGGGTGGGGGGACAGTGAGGTGGCACAGTGGATAGAGCACCAGCCCTGGAGTCAGGAGGACCTGAGTTCAAATCCGGCCTCAGACACTTAAAACTTACCTAGCTGTGTGGCCTTGAGCAAACCACTTAACCCCATTGCCTTGCAAAAAAAAAAAAAACAACCTAAAAAAAATTAAAAAATTTAAAGGAAACTGTAAATTAGAAATTTCCAAATAAAAGATTTTCTCATTTGCTTTCCTCCTTTAATTAAAATATGCATTTCCTTTTTTTTTTTTTTTTTTTACATTGGAGATGACAGAATCAAAGATCTAGAACTGGAAGAGGCCTCAGAAATCAGCTATTCCAATTCAGCTCCTCCATTTTACAATGGAAGAAACTGAGGTCCAGCAAGATTAAATAATTTGTTCAAGTTCAGTGAGGTATTTAGCACCAGAAGTGGGGTAGGAGCCCTCTGGGCTCTGACTCAGAGCTGATGGTCTTTATATTCTGCCATGCTCTTAAGGTTTAACATCCTTGAGCAGCTTTAAGCAATGATGCCTGATGCTTGCTCAATTGAATTGCCTCTGATCAGATCCTGAATTTAGAAGAGTTAGAATGTAGCAGTTGCTTTGTAGCTCAGATTCTACATTTGTGAAAGGGAATAATGCTCTGACTCATTGGGTTATTGTGGAGAGTAATGAGAAAATATCTACAATCTGAGCTTTGAAGGAAACAAACATATTCATAAAAAAAAAACTGCACTCAGGCAGAGAAAATCAGTCTTCGAAGAGCTTCTGGATATTCTACCAATTAGAAAGGTTTGCATCCTGTATCAGTGACTTTATACAGGGGAAGACAACAAAGGTGTAAGATTTCTTATTGTGTGTGATTATTCACTTAAAGATTCCTTTTCCTTCCACCATTTCCCAGACACAAGATCTTGTGAAGCACTACTTCTTAAAAATAAAATTTTTCCATTAGATTAAGGATTTCTTGAGCTACATACGTCCTGTGAATGTATATCCAAATGTCATTCCTGTTGGTACAACAATGGATAAAGTGGTAGAAATGTAAGTAGAGAGTTTTCAATGGGCCAAACACTGGATGCAGTTGTCACTGGGATGCTTGGCTAGAAGGTTCAAGCTTTTCTGCAGAATCTGGCCATAATTCTGGTTCCACTTGAAATCTGTGAATCCTCTCTTCATTCCCTTTTTCCCCAGTCAGTGTCTTACTTCCTTATTCTCTACTCTGAGGTACCAAGAAAACTTGGTTTTGTTTTTCCTGAACAAATTTTTGCTTAGAGATTACTCACCTCTTGCTTCAACCACAAAGATGGTCATACTTTTGATCTTCCCATCTCCCACAGATGTTACCTTGTCTGTGTTCAAGAATTCTGAAATCCTTTTATTTGAACATAATCTATTGGATTTTCTTTTCTTCCTCTGACCTTTACAAAATCCTATTCTTCATCTGTCCCCTGACTTCCAATCCTCAGACCCCTCTGTTTTCTCCAAGGCCATCCCCCTATCCTGACTCCTTGGTGTAGTAGTTCAACTGTATACTGCCTTCCTCTTTTGAACCCTTTATAGCTTCCTTATCATATTGACAGTCTCACCAGTGAAGTCTCTCTCTCTCTCTCTCTCTCTCTCTCTCTCTCTACTAGGCAATCCTCTTATACCTTCTCACTATCCCACTCTACTCAGACCTCAGCATCCCTTCTCATGGCTCCCCGTCCTCCACTCTCTCAACTGAGAATCTTGCCTCATGTTTTCATTAAAAAAATTGAGAACGTTTATCATTTCTCTTTTCCTTTTTCCTCCTCTGTTATCACTCAGGTACCTTTTGCCATTTTCTCCTTCATCTGTCTCATGTGATGAAATGCTAGTACCAAGGCTAACCTCTTAGCTTTTTTAAGAGATCCCATCCCATCTCCTCTATCAGATTGACCCCTCTTTCATCCCTTCTCATTTTGTACAAATTTTTTTTACATTAATAAAATATTCTTGTTTACAAGTAAACAAAATACCCCTCCCCCCATGAATATAGATAGACTTGCTTGGGCGAAAAAAGTAAAGGGGAGAGAAAAAATTAAAATTAAAAAAATAATAGTAATAATTGTAGGTATGGCCAGGTGGCGCAATGGATGAAGCACCAGCCCTGGAGCCACGAGCACCCAAGTCCATATCCAGCCTTGTAAACCCAACAATCACTCGGCCATGTGACATGCAAGCCACTCGATCCCCACTGCCCTGCAAAAACCAAAAAGAAGGAAAAAAAAGACCCAAAATAAAATAAAATAGTAATAATAGTAGGGGTGGCTGGGTGACAGACAGAGCATTGGCCCTTGAGCCAGGAGCACCTGGGTCCAAATCTGGCCCCAGACACCCAAAGATCACCCTGCTATGTGGCCCCAGGCAGGCCACCCAGCCCCACTTGCCCTGCACCCTCCCCCAAATAATAATAACAAAAAATGTGCTTCAGTCTTTGTTCCAACACCAACAACTCTGTCGTGGGTGAATCACATTCTTTATGATGAGTCCATCACAAAAGTTACTTCCATATTTTTCCAACATTGCCATTGCTAATTGCAACTCCCTCTTTTCTTATTTCTCCACTACCATGTACTATATTTTCTCTCTCCTTTCACTCTGACTCTGCTGTAGGGTAGCTGAGTGGCGCAGCAGACAGATCCCTGGTCCTGGGGCCAAGAAGCCCTGAGCCCCCATACCACCCCTTAGGCCCAGAATCTACCTGGCCCTATGGTCTTGGGCAGGCCATCCAATCCCAGCCCCTTGCAAGAAGTAAAAAAGAAAATGTGTTATATCTGACCACTCTCCCCCCATGGTCCATCCTCTCCTCCTTTATTCACATCCCCACCCCTTCCCCCTGCTCCCCCCTCCTTCGTACTCCAGATGCCTATACCTGATTGAGTATATATGCTGTTTCCTCTCCTAGCCACCTCTGATGAGAGTAAAGGTTCCCTCATTTCCCCTGGCCTCCCCCCTTCCATGTCATTGCAATAGCTCATTGTAATAAAAGAAATCTTATTATGTGAAATATCTTGGACTATTCCCCCTCTCCTTTTTCTTTCTCCCATTCCATTTCCCTTTTTTTTCTATTGACTCCATTTTTATGCCATATTTTATCTTTAAATTCAGCTTTCTCCTGTGCTTCAACTATAAAAGCTCCCTCTACCTGCTCTATTAACTGAGAAGGTTCATATGAATATTATCAGTATCATTTTTCTATACATGCAGTTCATCCTCATTAAATCCCTCACATTTTCCCCCTCTCCTCCAATCTCCATGCTTCACCTGAGTCCTGTATCTGAAGATCAAACCTTCTGTTCAGCTCTGGCCATTCCAACAGGAACCTTTGAAATTCCCGTGGTTCATTGAAAGTCCATCTTTTTCCCTGGAAGAGGACATTCAGCCTTGCTGGGTAGTTCATTCTTGGTTGCATTCTAAGCTCTTTTGCCTTCTGGTATATTGTATTCCAAGCCCTACGAGCTTCCAATGTAGTTGCTGCTAAGTCCTGTGTGATCCTGACTGCAGCTCCATGATATGTGAATTGTGTCCTTCTGGCTGCTTGTAATATTTTCTCTTTGACTTGGGAGTTCTGGAACTTGGCTATAATATTCCTAGGGGTTGGTTTTTTGGGATCTCTTTCTCTGGGGGATCGGTGGACTCTCTCCATTTCTATTTTGCCCTCTGCTTCTAGAATATCAGGGCAATTTTCCTGTAGTAGTTCTTTGAAAATGATGTCAAGGCTCTTTTCCTGATCATGACTTTCAGGTATTCCAATAATTTTTAAATTATCTTTCCTAAGTCTGTTTTCCATATCAGTTGTTTTTTCAATGAGATATTTCACATTTTCTTCTAATTTTTCATTTTTTTGGTTTTGAAGTATTGATTCCTGATTTCTGGTAAATTCATCAATCTCCCTGAATTCTATTCCTTGTCTGAAGGATTTATTCTCCTTAGAGAGCTTTCTTATCTCTTTTTCCATCTGGCCAATTTTGCTTTTTTAGAGCATTCTTCTCCTCAATAACTTTTTGAACTGTTTTATCCATTTGACCTAAGCTGGTTTTTAGCATGCTATTTTCTTCAGCATTTTTTTGGATTTCCTTGACTAAGCTGCTGACTTCATTTTCATGTTTTTCTTGCATCTCTCTCCTTTCTTTTCCCAGTTTTTCTTCCAACTCCCTCATTTGATTTTCAAAGTCTTTTTTGAGCTCTGTCATAGCCTGAGCCCAGTTTCTGTTTTTCTTGGAGTCTTTAGACGCAGGAGCTTGTGCTTCCTCATCTTCAGACTGAGTGTTTTGATCCTTCTTGGGCTCATTTGCAAAATATTTCTCAATAGTCTTCCTCTTGTTTCTCTGCTTGCTCATTTTCCCAGCCTGGGCCTGGTTTTGGGGTGCTTCCTGAGCTTTTGGGACACTCCCACAAGGGTCTCAGTGTGTGAGGCTCTGTCCTCCCTCCTGGTCTGTGAATGACCATAAGCGCCCCCCTCTGCCACGGGGCTGAAGTGGGGGGGGGGGGCTGCTGTTCTATTGGGGGGGCCTAGACTGTGATCAGGATCTGAATGTGGTCAGAGCCCCAGAGTCCTGTTTCAGGGGCAGAGGACAGAGCTCAGCAGTCTCTTCACTCCCCTCCCTCAGCTCAATGGGTTCATGCCCTGGGGGCTCCTGCTTACCAGGTCCACCTGCTTCTGTTTCTGGGTCTGGGCTGCTGAATGACCAAGCTGCTCCCTGTGTGCCCTGAGGGCTGGGCTCCATGTGCTCACTCTGGCAGAAGTTCCCCACTGTTCCCCCACTTTGTGCCCGGTGCTCCTCGGAGTGCAGCTCAGGAGACTCCCCCACTGCTGTGAGCTGAGACTGCCAGCGCCCTGGGGCTGCCTCCTGGAGGCTGAAGTTCTTTCGCTCTGGCCCCGGGGAGCAGAGCCTTTCTGCTCTTTTCCAGGTTACCTTGAGTAGGAGAACTGCCTCACTGGGTCCCTTTCTCTTTAACTTTTCTTTTTTTTTTTTTTTTTTAAATTTTATTTAAGGCAATGGGGTTAAGTGGCTTGTCCAAGGTCACACAGCCAGGCAATTATTATGTGTCTGAGGCCAGATCTGAACTCAGCAGCTCCTGACTCCAAGGCTGGTGCTCTATCCACTGTGCTACCTAGCTGCCCCTTCTTTCACTTATTTTCATTCTCTCCTTCTCTGCTGACCTCATTTCTGCTGCCTATAAACATTCCTATTATCCCTCTTCTGAAAAAACCCTCTGTCCCTGTTGTCCTGTTTATCATTTTTGAGGCTAAACTCAAAAAGGCTGTCTACAATATACTTTTTCTCCTCCTCTCATCTTAACTCTTTACTATCCAGTTTCTGACCTTATCATTCTACTGAAACTGCTCTATCTTCGGAGTGCTGGACTTGGAGTCAGGAAGGTCTAAGTTCAAATTTGCTTCCAACTTTACTTGCTGAGATCCTACCTCATCTTCTTATCTGTAATATAGGGAGAAGAATAGTCCTCAGCCCTCAGGGTGACTGTGAGGATTAAATGAGATAATGGCACCCTGGAAGGGCTGTGTAAGTGCCAGCTCTTATTAGCTCAAAGCCTTGGACCTGGATTGCTCTCTTTCCTTTGATACTTTCTTTTCTTTGGATTTGAAGGGCTCAGCTCTCTCCCGGTATTCCTCCTGCCTATCAGACTCCTCCTTCTCAGGGTCCTTTGCTGGATCCTCATCTAGGTTGCACCCTCTCATCATAGGAACCTCTTAGGATTTTCTCCTGGGCCCTCTTCTCCCTCTACAGATACTGCTTCACTTGATGATCTTATCAGATTCTAAGTTTAGGATTTTAAAATCTACCTTTCCAGCCCTTCATAATCTCTTCAGGCTGCTGCACTAAGCAGGCTTCCCTCTCTTGGCTTCCTGAATTCTCTCTGGCTGCCCCTCATGTTTAAACACTCCCTGCTCTATCTGACTCCTTACCTCCTTGGCTGGAAGTTTTCCCTCTGCTAATTTGTTGGCTTATTGTCTCCCTAGTTAGATTGTAAACTGCTCCAGGGCAGGGACTCTCTAGTGCCTAGTGTCTCTCTTTGTATCTTCAGTGCATAGTATAGTAGCTGGCTGACAGTAGGTACTTTAATAAATGTTTGATGTCTTGATATTTGTAAAGTATGTGGCACAGTGCTTGGTACATAGTAGGCATTTAAGTTTTATTGATTGGTTGATTTTCCTCTGTGATAAGTCATCAACAAATTGTAAACATTGTGTTGTCAGCCTCCATCTTACTAGCCAACTACATTTGTGCCTTGTAGTCATTCATAAATACTGGTTTTTTAATATTTTGTAGTTCAGTTTATGAAAATTTCAATTTAAATCATTTTCCCAAATTTTTAAAATGAATTAGGAGTTTACTCTTTAATGAAACCACTACAGTTTTTTTTTTTTTTTTTTTTTTTTTTAGATTTTTCAAGGCAATAGGGCTAAGTGGCTTGCCCAAGGCCACACGAGTAGGTAATTATTAAGTGTCTGAGGCCAGATTTGAACTCAGGTACTCCTGACTCCAAGGCCAGTGCGCTTATCCACTGCGCCACCTAGCCGCCCGTGTGATTTCTTAAAGTGAAGAATATTTTTATATGTTCATTAAACATTCCAATTGAACTGCATTCTAAATTTGAATTTTTAAATGTTCAGTTGTCTAAAAGCAGGGCATACTCTTTAGGGGAAGTCAACATATTTATCAAGAGGCTGTCAAACTTTTTTCTATCATCAAGGCAATGGGACTAATTGAAAGAATGAAATAAATGCAACTTTAATGAGAGAATTTTAAACAAACATATATCCAATTGATTATTGCATTTTTTTAGGGTTTTTTTTTTTGCAAGGAAAATGGGGTTAAGTGGCTTGCCCAAGGCCACACAGCTAGGTAATTATTATTAAGTGTTTGAGGCTGGATTTGTACTCAGGTACTCCTGACTTCAAGGCCGATGCTTTATCCACTACGCCACCTAGCCGCCCTGATTATTACATTTCAACATGGTCACCTTGCTAAGTCATACATTTAGGATAGTGATACTCGGTACAGTTTTGGAACATTTATGGATTACCAGGACCCTACATTTAACATTTCTCATTGTTAGTTAACCAGGAAAAGGCTCAGTCTATGGAACTACATTCAGTGTATCCCTTAGATACATTTTAAATGCTGCTATATCAGTAGTATCCATGCATTCCCTTGGGTACACTCTTCCTCCCCTACCTGACCCTCCCATTTTATTAGCTTTATTATATACAACTCCTGGACTTACTCTAAATAACTTGAGGAAGTGGTGTGCCTACTTTGGTTAGTAAAGTAGCTGATGTAACTGCAAAGGAATATATCTTTGATATTCCATAATGTCCTTAGTTCTATTTTGGCTTTTTATATAGGTAAAGGATTTCACTTTGATCCAGGCCACTGATGGAGCGTAATATCAGATCATACTAGGCTATCCTATTTATTTACAGCTGATTAAGTTCTGCAGTGCAGAGTTCAAAGAATCACTTAACATTCAATTCTTTGGGCTGACATACAGAATTATTTCTCTTTGTAGTTTAGACCTATGATCCAACACTGTTTCAGTTATATACTTAATAGGATAATACTCTAGTCTTACTATCCTTTCAGTAGCATTGTAATAGAGTCATGTTTCTTTCCATGGGAGAAGTATTACATTTCTTTTAGAGTAGGAGTTATTAATCTTTTCTTGTGTATCGAATTTCTTTGAAAATCTAGTAAAATTAATGGACTTCCTTTTAGAATAACATTTTAAAATGCATAAAATAAAGCCCTCTTGCAGTTAAGTTTCTTAGTGGATAGAGAACCAGGCCTGGAGTCAGGAAGACTCGGAGTTCAAATTTGACCTCAGATACTTAGTAGGTAAGTGACCCTGAGAAAGTCACTAAACCCTGTTTGTTCAGTTTCTTCATCTGTAAAATTAGCTAAAGGAAATGACAAATCACTCTAGAATCTTTGCCAAGAAAATCCCAAATGAGGTCATGAAGAGTCAGACATGAATGACAATAACTAAGAATAACAAAAGCAAAAATATAAGACCCATACAGTTATAAAGGAAACCAATTGTGTTGAACAATAGTTGTTTTTTTTAATATGTGTTTCTAAATCATATCCTGGTCAAGGCTTTATATTGATAGTTGAATCATGAATAGACTTTTCTCCTTTTTCATTTGTTTAATGAATTAGGGACTCAGTCTTCTACAACTTTCTTAGGGAAATTTATTTTGGACCCAGGAGAGGAAACACAAAAACATAATGCAAGTTTTAAGTATGTTAAAGAGAAATGCAGGCTATGAGAAAAAAGCTGAGATAAAAATGTAAAAATCTTTGACTTTTGGTCAGTCTTCACTTTAAGCTTAATTACAAAAGTAGATTGGAGTTTTGGAATGTAGAGTCCTAAATGGTCAAGATATTTAGGAAAACTGTTGGAAGGACTTCGTTGAACATAAAAATATAAGGGATATATAGATCATTGGATCTTAACACCAAACAAGCTACTCACCTTTCTTTTTGGCAAAGAATAGTGGCCCTAGGAGCTATTTGTAGTGGTAGTCTAAATTCTAATTTAGATGAGATCAATATTTTTTGTGGTCCTTTCATTTTTTAAAAAAAAAGTTTTATTAGGCACAGACTTGCATGGTAATAATAAAACAATGTTTCCTTTCTCAGATGCTTGATAACTACATTTTTTTTAAATTAAAGATTTTATTTATTTTGAGTTTTGTTTCCCCAATCTTACTTCCCTTCCCCCATCCCCCACAGAAGGCAATTTGACAGTCTTTACATTGTAAATGTCCTTCAGTTGGGGAATGGCTTAGCAAACTGGTATATGTATGTCATGGAACACTATTGTTCTATTAGAAACCAGGAGGGATGGGAATTCACGGAAGCCTGGAGGGATTTGCATGAAGTGATGCTGAGTGAGATGAGCAGAACCAGAAAAACACTGTACACCCTAACAGCAACATGGGGGTGATGATCAACCTTGATGGACTTGCTCATTTCATCAGTGCAACAGTCAGGGACAATTTGCAGCTTTTTATTCTTACCATCTGTATCCAGAGAACCAACTGTGGAGTTTGAACAAAGTTCCAGGACTGTTATCTTTAATTTAGGAAAAAAAAAACATATCTTATTGTCTGATCTTGTTATCTCTTATACTTTATGTTTCTTCCTTAAGTATATGATTTCACTCCCATCACACTCAATTTGGATCAATGTACAACATGGAAGCAATGTAAAGACTGACAAATTGCTTTCTGTGCAGGGGGAGAGGGAAGTAAGATTGGGGGGGGGGGATTGTAAAACTCAAAATAAATAAAATCTTTAATTTAGAAGTCTTGGAAATAAAAAAATGTAATCTAAAAAAGGGGGCGGCGGCTAGGTGGTACAGTGGATAGAGCGCTGGCCTTGGAGTCAGGAGTACCTGGGTTCAAACCCGACCCCAGACACTTAATAATTAACTAGCTGTGTGGCCTTGGGCAAACCACTTAACCCCATTGCCTTGCAAAATCTTAAAAAAAAATGAAAAAAATGTGTTTATAACATATATTTTGATTCTTTTCAGCTTAAAACCATTATGCCGGGCCTTTTCCAAGAGTACTGAAGCAAAGTATAAACCACTTGGCAAGTTAAAGAGAGCCAGAACAACATACCTAGAATCAGGTAAAGGGAATATTTCTGGGTTCTCAGTGCATTTGCCTAAGGAAAGCTGTATTTTGTGGAATAATATCATTTGGAGAGGACACAGGATCTCATACTTTATTTACTTCTTGCTTTTCTTGGAAAAACAATTTTATATGTTTCTTCTATCTATAAAATAAGGATTGAATTGGATCTCTTTTTTGCTTATAAACATGTCATCAAGTTAAATGTTTATTTAGTGCTTTGAATTTCTTGGAAACAAGCATTACAAAATGACCAAGGCAGTATGGAGTTATACTGGTATCATTCATTAGCTATGTGTACACTAGCTTGTTCAGACATTGGTTGAACTTCAGTATGATAGAAAACTCACTGATTTAAATAATAAAAATGATGCTTTAAATCTTCCTCTCCCAATTAAAGAGAGAAGTGAGCTAATTTTGAAGCAGAATAAAGAATTTTAGGTTCTGAACTTAGTCAGCTAAGTTCCTTATAAAGAAAAATGTGAATTTCCATTGTTTTAATGTATAATTTTTCTTTTGAAACTAATGACGTATATTTATAAATAGGCATGTTTATAGGAAGGTACTTTTGAGCCAAAATACTGAGGTGTAATTAAATTTCACCTGTCACTTCCAAGAATGATTTCACATCATTTTCTATGAGTAGTTCTTCCACAAGTTTGGAAATTATACCAGAGAATGCCTTAACCCACATTTTTCTTAAAATAAATGTGTACTACTGGGGCAGCTAGGTGGCACAGTGAATAGAGCACTGGCCCTGGAGTCAGGAGTACCTGAGTTCAAATGCGGCCTCAGACACTTAATAATTACTTAGCTGTGTGGCCTTGGGCAAGCCACTTAAGCCCATTGCCTTGCCAAAAAAAATGTGTACTAAACCAGCAATACATATTAATAAGCTAGCAGTATTACAAAATTATGATGCAAAAGTATTATGGAGCCTAGTTTTATCTAAGAAACTAAAATAAAAGTAAAATCCAAGATCAAAGAAAAAACATCTTTGTAAATGGTAGTTTCATGGACAGTAGTTGAACATTATAAAGACTAGGTAAAGTTTATATTTTGATGACAGTTCATAGGTCAAGACTTCTATACACTTGACATTATCATCAGTAGATTTTCATTCCCAAAATATTTTCTAATGATTTATATGTGTAAACTAGTAAAAAGAAATCTACATTTGCAAAATCATTGACATTGATGTTTGATGACTAATATAATTAATGCATTGGTGCTGGAAAGGTACCTTAAAGGTCATTTACTCCAGGACTCTCAACAAATTGGACTACATTGTGGCCTCCACCACTAGGTAGCAGATTAAAATGTAATTGAGAAGTACTTAACAAAATAAAAATAACTAAAATTAATATGTGGTTTTCTTATGACGGTATCCTTATGTAAGATTTAGTTGCCATGTCTATTTGAGTTTCATGATACTGATCTAGTCTAATTCCTTTATTTGATGAATGTTAGGGAACCATTTTTTTATTTGTCCTCAGCTCTGTTCTGTCACTGTAGGATAGTCTATTTAGCATTTCTTTATGCAACATTTCTTCAACTTTTCTTTTAACTCTTATGGTTAGAAGTCTGAGTCAAAGAATTCTGAAAGATGCTGGGAGCATGTGTTTGATTTTCAAGATTGGACATATCTGGTTTTAAAATATATTTAATTTGACTGCATCAGGTAGTAACAATTTTAACACTTGTAGGGCTTATTAATATTTAAAATTTAAGTTATAGACTAAATGTCTGCTTAATCAGCCAATCAACCCAGTATTTATTGAACATTTACTATAATGCAAGGTACAAGGGTAATGGAAATCCAAAAAAAAGGAGAGTCTAGTTGAGATAGAGCATATGCACAAAATATTTGATCTTAATGTCATTGTATAAGTGGCTGTAATAGTTAAACTGAGTTTAAAAATATTTTCAAACTAACGTAATTCACAAAGATATGGTATTGAGCTCTAAAATTATCTAAAAGAGCTGGGGAACACTAGTATCTATAAAGTCTTCTACTCTTCATAAAAGAGAATTTATGATGCATTAAGATAAAGCTGAATGCATTATATAAGAAATTAAGTGTTGTGTTGTAATTTTCATAAACCTTTCCCTTTATCATTTTTTTTCCCCGGATGGGATGGACAGAGGATGAAGATGAAGATCTCTTTGAAGACTTTCAAATGCCTTTGAGACACAAGACCCCAAACCAACAGACTTTCCAGCCTCTCTCACTCCCTGTCAAACCTGAACCTTGTGAATATCCAGCACAACAGAAACTGAGCCTATCAAGCTGCAGAACAGATAATGTATGGTCTTCTCTTATGACAAACTATGTAGACTGTGAAGAATCCAACAGTGAGGATGAGGAACAATCAGAAACCTCAACTTTTTTTCATGGGGACTTGAATTCTCTCCCAGTACAGCAACAGGAATTGGATATACCAGATTGGAAAATTTTCTTTAAAAATAATGCTGACATTCCAGATGATAGTTCAGAAAATTTAATTTCTTCTACAGAGGCAGGTGGGTCTCAGTCACCAAGACTTTTCAGTGATTCTGATGGAGATTCAACTCACATTTCCTCACAGAATTCTTCTCAATCTACACACATATCAGAGCAAGAAAGCCAAGGTTGGGACAGCCAGTCAGATACTGTTTTATTATCTTCTCAGGAAAGGAATTGTGGTGACCTCATTTTTTTAAACAAAAGTGGCTCCCGAGTAAGAGAGCATGTCACTGCATGCCAGCTGGACCAAAATATAACTGGTCCAAAAGACACTTCCTCTGATTGGAAAGGCAGAGCTCAGGATATAAATATTGCTTCTACTTCTGCTGGAACAACTACAGTAAGTTATGAGAAGTGTGCAATTGAAGAGGAAAAAAAAATGTTTAGTCTTAGCACAAGTGTGGATTCTCAGAGCTCCTCAGACTTTGAAATACCTTCAACACCTGATGCTGAACTTCCCAAAAGGGAGCATTTACAACTTCTATATTCAAAGTTAGCAACAGGTGAAAATATAGTAATTCAAAGAAAGCATAATACATCTAGTTCTTGAGTATCTTGGAATTAGAATTTTGGTCAAAATATGAAGGCTTCAGGGGCAGTGCATAAATCACCGGCCCTGGAGTCAGGAGTACCTGGGTTCAAATCTGGCCTCAGGCACTTAATAATTACCTAGTTGTGTGGCCTTGGGCAAGCCACTTAACCCCCATTTGCCTTGCAAAAAAAAAACCCTAAAAAAAACAACTATGAAGGCTTCCTCAGAGATTTTATGAAATAGAAAAAAAAGCCTTAAAGGCAGTCCAGAACAATTATTTTAGAAGCAGTCCATTAGAAAACAAAGACCTAGAAGAAAATGTGAAATATTAAGTGATTGAGATTAAATATTTTTAAATAAATTTTTTTTAAATCAGCAAAAATCCATTTTCCTTATCCTTTTTCTTCCCTTTCACCCCTCATCGAGAAAAGGGAAAATAATGCTTGTTACAACATATGTAGCCTAGCCAAACAAATTTCCATATTGGTTTTTATTATGCACTTGAGTTCTTCACCCCTGAACAGCAGGTGAATTCATTCTTTCTGGTTCAAGTCATTTGTAATGACTTGATCAGTTCTAAATTATTTGTCTTTATAATGTTACTGTATAAATTGTTTTTCATTGCATTTTTTCATATAAGTCTTCCCAAATTTCTCTGAAACCATTTCATTTCTTATAACACAATAGTATTCCTATCACATTTAGCTATTCTCAAATGGATGGGGGTACTTTACCCTCCCTTTCCCACCTATTTATCAGAGCTAAATTATATTAATTTCATACATCCTTAGAAATTGTTTTGTTTAGGGCTAATCCCTCAATATACCCTGTATCATAATCCTGTTTTTTACATTTTGAGTGAAATATTCCCAACTGTGTGTTCCCTCCTTTGATTAGTTCAGATTCATGTCCACTGCTTCCCCCAAGCTGCCCTTCCTACTTGTACTTTATGTAATTTTTTTCTCCTCCCTACCCCTCTAGCAGATTCTTCCGTAATAGAACCACTTGTTTTAGAACTGCCCCCCCCCGTGCCTTAATTTTTAGGAGGCACATGCCATCTCTCCATATTTGAATGTAAGCCATTTATCCTTTTAAGTTTCGCATGATTCCTGCATCTCTGATCTTTTCAAAAGGAATGTGTTGCAGTCTTTTACTTCATTAAAGGTCTACTCCCCCCCCCACCATGGCATTAGTTCTACTGGGCAATTCTTGGTTTTGTTCTCTGGATTGTTATATTCTAAGCTCTCCATTCCTTTTCAGAGGTGGATTTAGCCTCCGAGTTAGCTGAAAAGCTCTGCTGGTTCAGTGTAGGCTTCACTTTGGTCACAAATTCCTGCCTCCCATATTCATCTGAAGGCTTCAGACTGAGACCCTGTTCTGCTCCTGAGATCTGTGTCTCCCCCTGCTGGAGGCAGTCACCCTGGAATGCCACTCCAAGGCACAGGTGATCTCTGGTGACAATAGGGACAGACCTATTATTCTTGTACTTACACTTGTCTTTGGACACCACACAAAATAAAAAGGTCATATGGGATGGATCTGGAACCTCTTCTTGCCCTAATACAGAATCTTACTTTCACTGGAATACTGTGCACGGCTTGATCTTGATTTTTTTTTTTAACTTGGAACGTACGCTTTCTCAGAGTACAAGGCATCAGATAATACTTTCACTTTTTTTATTTTGTAAGGCAGTGGTATTAGATGATTTGCCCAAGGTCACACAGCCAGGTAATTATTAAGTGTCCAAGGCCAGATTTGAACTCAAGTACTTCTGACTCTAGGGCCGGTGCTCTATCCACTGTGTCACCTAGCCACCCCCATTTCCCGTTTTTAAAAGGACTTCAGTTGGGGCGGCTAGGTGACGCAGTGGATAAAGCACCAGACCTGGAGTCAGGAGTACCTGGGTTCAAATCTAGTCTCAAATGCTTAATAATTACCTAGCTGTGTGGCCTCGGGCAAGCCACTTAACCCCATTTGCCTTGCAAGAACCTAAGAAAAAATAAAAAAAAAAGACTTAAGTTAATTTTTGTTTACTAAGAAATCAACCGAAATAAAATGCTATTCAGAATGAGAATTAAAGTTTGGGTTGAGTTTATGTAACTATAGCTGTTTCCTTATCTTTTGGAAGATGCAACAAGTGTTCCTGCTAATATTTTTTAATTGAGAATTGATCATGCTATTTGAGCACCAAACTCACTATAAGTCTGAGCCTACATGAATGGAATTTAACAATATGCATACTCTTAATAGTGTGGGTACAAATGTCCAGCATTTCACCTAAATGGCTGTGATTAATGTTAGTGCTAAGTCAAGCACTTCTAACAAAATATAACTAGCTAGATGTAAAGAGTAGGTGGTGAAACTGAATAGAGCAAGAAGATGCTTTGAGACCCTTCTCAGGAAACTTGAACCCATCCATAACTAAGGGGAAGGTAGGTAGTCTCTCTCTTTCCTTTAGGAACCAGGAAAAGTGGCTACTAGGGTCTTAAATCATATTTGACTTTGCTCAAAGCAACCTTCTTCCTTCTATGGAGCAGTTTTAATCTCAGGATCCATAAAAGAAGCTTATGAGGAAATGGCAATTTTTTTCTGTTCTGCTATCTCCCTCCCTTCTCTCTCTCATACTTTTGCAGAGCTCATTTATGAATATGTATAATATTACAATTATATATTTGCTGCCTGTTAAAATTACAAATTCCTAGAGAGCAGGAAAATAGTACATGGAACATAAAGTTATTAGGTATTTAACAAATGTAAAGTTCAAAATAAACACTAAAATTAGTCAGCTAAAGATGGCATGACACTATATTGTAGTAACAGTTCCAAACCTTAAAATGTCTGAAAAACAAAATAGTGATAGAGACCATACCGGTGACTTGATTAGTATGAGTAAACTCCCTTTATCAGTGCAGACTGACAAGTATCTAGAGCACTGAGAAATTAACTTCTCAGGATTGCATAACCACCATTATGTGTAAGACTCCCAACTCAGGTCTGCTGGCCCCAAGGCCAGAAATAGATTAAAAATATTGTAAATGAATAAAGAGACATTTAATATTTAACCTATAATTTGGTCAATTGAACATTGAAACCACCTTACCCAGAGCTTGCTTTTATTGCCAAGCAATAAGACATGTCAGAAAGCAAAATGGGATTAGAATTAGAGGTTCATGATAAACCACCACAAACCACCAAAAAGTCAAGGGACTGCAGAAAGCTTTGGTTTGAGGCAGTAGCTAAGCTAAATTATTCTATAGCATTTTTGGTCAACTGTGAGGGGGGAAGAAAGACACAGAACAGGATCTGCCAGAATTTGCCTTGTTAGAGCAAAATGTGGTCCTCTTAACAGTTTTTACCTGTGTGTATATACTAAGATCATACAAAATTACTTGTTAGATACAACTTTAGAGGTATCATATTTCAATGACCCTCTGATAGTGACAAGCAGAAGATCTACCCACCAAAGATATTAGCCACTTTCATGGATGTTTTGTCTAGAGTCCAATGGATTGAGGGAGGAAGGGCTGCCTGTAAGTTATTTTGAAGGTTCTGTAAAACTGAATGAGGGAATATTACATCTTTATTTCAACGTAATTTTTTTTTAGGTTTTTGCAAAGCAATGGGGTTAAGTGGCTTGCCCAAGGCCACATAGTGAGGTAATTATAAAGTGTCTGAGGCTGAATTTGAACTCAGATACTCCTGACTCCAGGGCCAATGCTCTATCTACTGTGTCATCTAGCTGCCCCATAATTTTTTTTGTAATTTCATGCATTTAAAAAAACATTCTTCTGAGAAAGGGTCCATACTGGTTGAGTACTGGAGAGATCTGTGATGCAAAAAAAATTTAAGAATCCCTGCTATAAAGGATAAACATTCTCTGCATGTTCCTCTATGTGAATGACTGTGTTGACATTATCAAAGATACTATATAGTACCTGTTCAGTGAACTATGTAGCTATACAGACTCCATGGAGGAAAAGTGAGTGTGGATCAGGAATGTGAATAGGCCAGACTGACTTGTGGTTACACAGAGAAACCATTATACCAAGATACATTTATCAGTACATATGTCTCAGGCACTGATGATAAAATGGGCCCAGAAATGAATAGGAAGACAATAGATTAAATATAAAATGACTAAAAACAATGTTCAGTTTGGGAGTCATGGGAACTTATAATGTCACTCTGCCATTTTCTACTTGACTTTGTATAAATCACTTCATCTCTATGGGCCTTACTTTCTTCATCTGTAAAAGGAAAGTGTTAGATGAGATAATACTTAACATCTTTTCCAGCTCTAAATATATTGCACCCAGAAGTTGTACAATATTTTTCAGTGACTGATATGTTATTTCCTAAGACAAAAAGCTACCTATTAAATAGCATCCTGGTGAAGCAAACGTATCCTGGAAAAGCGTGCTCTCCAAAGAATCAAAATTGCAGCTCACATTAAGGCAGTGGAAAATAAATATATGGATTTACGATATTACCAATAACTTAGGGTATCATCAAGACTGAAAAAGGTGAGTCAATCATGGTAGTAAAAACTAAGGATAATAAATGGATAGCCCTATTGCTATTGCCACCAATGAAGTTATTAAAATAGAAGAACTTAGGATTATAGAGTTTTAGAGGACTTCCATGTCCTACCCTAGAAAGATATGATTAGTAATTTGCACTGAAATCCTTCAATCCTCATCATTATATGGAATTGATCCTTGGATCTCAAAGCCTATTGTTAGTGAATGACAAGATCAAAGAGGTTATATGATAGAAAGGTTTCCAATAAAGGATCCTTAATAGAAAGTATATCTATTGTCCACAGACTAGTCTACATTTAGAGAGACTAATCATCAAGTTGACTACAAGGTAATTCAGTGATTCTTGAAGCAATCTGCTATGGATTTACTGTGTCAGTGGAGGAAGCACTGCTATAATAAAATTAGATTCTGAATCTATTAAAATATAGGCAAAAAAATCACAGTATGAGCAGGCATTGAAGGATTGTGATCCACACCAAGGAAGAGAAATCCATATCTAAGAGAGGAAGGCTAAATCCCACTTGTTCTCCATTGCCTTTTCTTCACTAAAGAAAGAATTGCAGGAAAGCAGAACATAGCTTCAAGGAAGTACATCTCTCACATAGACAGCAATTTAATGCCTCAGTAAATATGTGATCTTACTGATAAACGTATTCTTCCAATGGTACAGATGGTAGTTCATCTATTCCTTTCAATCCCAAGCAGTTCTTGTCCATGATATTCCACAAAAGATTTTCTCAATGTACCAGAGGCCTTCCTCTAAGTCTTGTAACATTCTATGGGTGCATTATTTACACTGACATTGTTATTTCTGTTTCTTACTCTTACTATATAATCCATTTCCCTTTCAGCATGTTTTCTGGCTACATACATACACACATACATAACATTTCTCAAATGTAAATCATGTTTCCCCTTTGGGGACATTTCTGATCCAGTAAGGATTGTGATATCCCATTATTCATAGGCAAAAATCATCACCATGACTATTGGCGATTTTTTAAAAAAAATAAGATTTTGTGGCTTAGAATCATTAAAAATGCTTTATAATTTCCATTTATATCCAGGAAGCTTACTTCTTCCTGCCCAATTCTAGGCTGAAATTTTACCATTAGAATTCACTTAGGTTAATGAATATACAATACATATACATAAAAGCCATTATTATGCATGCATAGATAAAATATGTATAATCTTGATCCTTTGGGCTTTTATGATCTAATTGGTTTAGGTAAGACTATGAAAAATATATGTCAAAGAATATGGGTAAAGGAGATATTAAGTCAAATTGTCCTAGAGAAAGTTGAGGACAGAGAAATCACTTTCAGATTAAGATCAAGGAAATTTTCATACGGAAAAGAACACCTGCATTCTTCCTTGATGGAAGAGTATTTGATCAGATATTGATGAAGGGAGGTCTGTATGAAGGTGAGATGAGAAATGGAAAGAGGTAGTAGACTTAATTTGGTGGGAACATTGTGAAATAACAAAGCTGTAAAGTTAAATTATAGCCATATCACAAAGGGCTCCTTATGTAAAGCTTAAATTTAACCTTGAGGCAGTCATCAGAGAACCATTTGACAGATACTGAAAAAATGGATTTGTGAATGGAAGAGGCTAAGGGTAGGGGGATGTATTATAAAATCCTAATGAAAGGTGATAAGAACCAGAACTAGGGTGATGCTAATATGATTGAAGAAGGTATACATTTTTTTTTTAGGTTTTTGCAGGGCAATGGGGTTAAGTGGCTTGCCCAAGACCACAAAGTTAGGTAATTATTAAGTGTCTGCGGCCAGATTTGAACTCAGGTACTCCTGACTCCAGGGCTGGTGCTCTATCCACTGCGCCACCTAGCCACCCCCATGAAGAAGGTATAATTTTGATGTGGGATGTTGACTGGAAGAAGACTGCCACTAACAAAAATACAGAAATTGGGAAATGCATTAAGATACCTTATAGGCAAGGCACTTTACTAAGGGCTGGGGATACAAATAAAGAAAAAACTGGTCCTTGCCCTTCAGGAGGTTTAAGGATATCTTTGATCAAATTATGAAAAGGAAACAACCTGACTTTTTCACACTATTAAGAGTCAAAGAATACGGTATTTACTTGACTACCAAAACAAAAAACAGCATTTGTTTCTATAGAGCAAAATGCATTAAATGTTCTGGGTTCAGCAAGGTGACACCAATGCATCAGCTATACTTAAATGAGATTCACAATGCTCACAAGTTTACAAAAGAAAAAACAAAGTGGATAGAGACTGCCCATTATTTAGATTATTAGACAGTCCACTGAGCTGGTCCAAATAGGAATAAGAAAATGGAGTGGATTTCATTATAAGTTTCTTAAAGACTCAAAACAAAAACATTCTTTTAGCACCAGTATTCTTCTAGTGATACCCTACAATTCATAGGGTAAATACCACCCCATCCTCAAGGAAAGAAAATGGGGTGTCTAGCAAAGATCAATAACGAGATGGTGAGATCACTATAGGTGTGCATGAACAAGCTACAGCAAATTACCAGCAATTACCTGTGCTTAAGAAAGGGCATAAAAATACCATCCAGGAGATCTAAAACTGGGAGAAGTGAATCAGTCATATGGCAAGAGCAGCCTGAATGCTAATCTGGTACTAATCTAATGTTAGAATACATAATTTAGAAGCAGGTCCTTCACACATTTGATGAACCTCTTAATGAAAGAGGCTAAGAGTTGTAGAGGATGAAAGAGGATGGAGAGTACTTACATCTAGGAGATCACAGGTCAATTAAGTACCATAGTTTATACATCCAGTATATCTATCTAGTAAAATTCACTGTAACCATATACTAGAAATCCAATGAGTCTGAACTCAGGTCTATATACACACTATCTATCCTAACCATTCTATTCAATTATAAAGATTATATTTTTTGCTATCTTTTTTTGCTTTAGAGAAATAAAAGGTTTTTCTATAGGTGATCCTATTTTGAAAAATAATAGCTTCTAAATATCTATTTTTTAGAACTTAGTTTTACTGAATCAGATTACAAAATTTGGGATTTAACTTCTCTAAATCTACTTGAATTATTTTGGGAAATTAGCATTCAGTTTAGAATTTTAATCAAATGATACCTTATTCTGTCTGTTTCATGTGTATAAATTGTATCATGAATTAAAATTTATGTAGTCTAGTAAAATTAATAGAAAGTTAGTAAAATTTTATATTGCACCAAGGATCTGAAATTTCCAGGGGAGGCAGCCAAGATGGGGAAAAAGGCCTTAAGTTTAATGCCATAGGAATAGTAGGGTCCTACCAGGAAGAACTCAGAGTAGTACAGAGTAAGTTAAAAAGAGACAAATTTCAGTCTGATTTAAAGAAAAATTTACTAGAGTATTTTGCAGTGAGCTCTCTCAGAAGACAGTGGGGTTCCCTTTATAGGAGCAAAGGCTGAATGATCACTTTGTTGGGTAACACAATTGGGATTCTTAATCAGAGAACCTGGTTCAAATCCTAGCCTTCAATCTTTGCATGCTTCAGTTTCTTAATCTGTAAAATGAGGGGCTGTATTAGGTAACTTCTAAGATCCCTTTCTTAAATTCATAATCCTAAAATCCTTAATCCCATGACCCAAGTCTTTAAAATAGCAATAAAATAAATGTGAAATTAAACAAAGATATTATGGCTTGCTTTTAAAAATGAAACCAAGACCTTAAGTCCCTGGTAAATCAGCTACATTTATAAATCTAGTCTCAGTATGGTCAGAAATATGTTAGTGCTTTTCTACCTGACTTGGAGATCACTAAAATAAAAAGATTAACAGAAACAATGATATTTTATGATAGAGATGTACTGAACAACATGAGAATCCAAACTAAATTTATTTTGTTAAAACTATGGGAAAATGCTTTTAAGAATCACTAAATACAAACTAAAATGTGCATATCTATTAAAAACAAAACCATTCCTGAGATTACCAACTGTGTATTTCTGACACAGTTCCAATTACATACACTGAAAACAATGGAGTTAGTATAACCTGTACATTAGTTTAATTTAAACTTGATCAAATTCTTACATTTGAAAATCACTTATATTTGAAAAATATCAAATTCCTAACCTTTAAAGATAGTCATCAAAATTAAGCCAATGAAATTTAGGTTAACTGCCAATTATATGGTGGCTAGCTAAATGATAAGTACAAATCACTACTTAAAATGGCAAGAAGCCACAGTTATTTTGTCTAAACAGTGTTGCTACATTTGTTTGACTGCATAATAAATTCTGGTCTTGAAAATGGTATAATGGAGGCTCAGATATTTCTAATCACAAAGGTCTGCTGACTTCATGTCACTTTTAACCCAATTTATCCACATTTTGTTTTTAAAATAAAGAAGCAAGATCTTATAAACTATTGAACATTTTTAAAAGTAAAAATGCATGAACAATTATTAAAAAAATTACATCTTTAAAAGGAAAAGAATATAGTCCTTTCATTCCCTCAGGATTTGGCCAATAAATAGCAACCAAAGTATATAGCTAAATCAGTAAAGTCAATATTGCTGCTATTGACTAATGACACATAAATTATTTGTAAGCAGACACAAAAGTCCTTTCCAGTTAGCCATTTTGTAAATGTTTTAACTCTGGTTCCAAGTCCATAAACATAAATAACCTATACTATAATGAAATTTTTTTTTAACGCAACAATTGTTTGGCTGTACGGTTGACCACACTCTTTTTTTTTTTAACAAAGTGTTTTCACAAATGAATAGCATATTTTCCCCTAGAGTTTGTGTCATATGGTGGGTAAATGTATATAACTTGCTGTTTTCTGTGTTACTTCATTTTTATCCCAGGCAAGTCAAGGATGAGGCTTGGGCAGAACTGGCTAGAAATGCAGCAAGCTGAATTTGTTTTGCACTATTTGTCTCCATGTTGAACATCATAATTAGAATTCAAAACCAGTCAATCTCAGAACCTGAAATATGCAGTTGAAAAATTATTCAATTTTTTAGGTGTTCCTATGTAATAAAACTGTTCTATATTTATCTTTACAGCCCCATAATTCAGGAATATTATAGTAAACTATTCTTGGACAAGTCAAAGTTAGCTTTCAGAATCACATTTTTCAACATATTCATGTACAGAATGTCAATCTAAAATATATATATATATCACTTTTTAAAGAATAGCCTGCAGAAAATATAAAAATACTATAGGTTTAACAAAGAAATGTACATTAAAACTTGTTTGAATAAAGATGTAATACTAATGTATTAGAAAATTTTGCTTATTATGAAACATTAGCAAATATGGGAATACACAAAATACTTTGGGGAACATCTGGTTATGGTATACAGATCAGTAGTTCTCAAACAGGATCTTGCAATTTTCAGTGGAGTTATGAGGGGGGTTTTCAGGATACTCTTCTGAGGAGTGCTGCGAACGGCTTTGATGCTACTATATTAGCTGATAGAAACTTTCCCTTCAGTTCCTAAAGCCCCCCCCCCCCCCTCCAAATAATTATGATGGCCAGTCATTCGGTACTTTTTTAAAAGATCATTGTTCTATATGGAAAAAAAAAGGTTCAAGAACTACTAGTAAAAGCAGAAAAAATATACCTTATATGCTACAAATTTCTCTAAAGTATGAAATCAAGATATTTAAATTCTATTGTTTTGCATTTAATTTTACACCTTAGCAAACATTAGGATCAGTAACTTGTCAATTTGTTTTAATAAAAATTAGAAAAGAGTATAAAATTTGAGATCACCTATTTTCAATAAGTACATACACAGTATGTATGACTGTTAAACAGGTGAATAAGGATGTCATATAAATTACATTAACAAAAATAGAACTTTTTTTACATTGTCCAAATTAAATAAAGTAACTACATTTAAGATTTCTCAACAAATTGAATGTTAGTCCTAAACTGATAACACTTACACATTCAAAAGCAGCATTTCCATAACTAAACTTAAGTATGTAAGCTCCATGAGGGCAGGGATGATATCTTCTCTAAACTCTTTATTTTTGTCCCAGTGCTTAGCATAGTGCTTTGCACAGTTAGTGCTTAATAAATGTTTGTTGAATTAATAATCCATAAGTAGTTTTGTTTTCCTAATGGGCATGACATCCAACTACTAAGCACTGATACTTTTGACTAGTCTGTGTAAGATCTCTTCTTGTGACCCTGTGTTTACCCTTTCACATTAATGAGCATCAGTAAGGTCTTTGGCTAATGTGGTTTTGAAAATGAATTGTAAATTAAGAAAACACGAGGCATAACAACCTTGATTTAGCACATATAAAAATATCCAATACTTAAATATAAAAAAAAATTCATTTTCTAAGGTGGGATTGAAGTAAAAAAAACAAACAAAAAGAACCATGACATTTATCTTTAGACCTATATCCTGAAAATTTAGTTGAGGTAACCTCTGCAAGACAAAGATTCACACTTGCACACAGTTCTGACTCTCTTTTTGGCTGGGCTGAGGTCAATAGACTCTGAAGATATATCTCCAGAACCTGAATATGTGAGGGAAAAAAAAAGAACAGAAAAAAAGAGTTGGTAATTATAATACTGCATTCTTTATTATTAATAGTTAATAGTTAGTCTACATTTTGAATATTTAGTTAGTACCTAAATTAAAGAGACTGATTATCCTTTTTACATAAACTAACTAAAGATCAGAAGCACTTGTGAACAGCCAAATGACCATTAAAAACCATTCTTGGGACAACATAGTAGATGTTCTTCTCTTAAGAATCATGTACTTATATAAAAAAGGAAGAATTTGATTTCAGAGTACAGAATCAATTTTTTTTTTCATTATAAATGGACCTATAGGATAATGGGAATCACTGGGAAAATACCTAAATTATACAATATTCATTTTTCGTGTATTTTTGGAGGGGAGGAGTCAATGGGGTTAAGTGACTTGCCCAAGGTTCCACAACTACTAAGTAGCAAGTGTCTGAGGTCAAACTTAAACTCAGGTCCTCCTGACTCCATCCAAGGCTGGTGCTCTTTCCACTATGTAATCTAGCTGCCCATTACCAAATTCATTTAATGTACAATCTTATATGAGGGCACAGAACAAGGGTTAAACTGTACATAAACTGTTGGGAAGCTCATTCTAAAGAAAAATATTAAAAATAACTATATGTAGCTGCATAAGTATTTAATTAAAATTACATCAACAAAAATAGAACTGGCCATCATAATACAAATATGAGCTAAGTTTTCATGTGGTTTATTTTTAGTCTTTAAAAGATTTTATATTTTTTTAAAAAGCTAAATAATATTCTGTATAATAAGATATTAGAGAAGGAATAAAGTTTCCTTATTGCAAGTGTTTTGTTTAAACACAACAAAACATCTTTAGAGGTAATATCCTGAGCAGCTGTATATGGTATAATGGAAAGAATACCAAACTGAGTCTAGAATCCTGTATTCTAGTCCTGCACCAAGACTTACTACCTGCATGACCATGGATAAATTAATTTAAGATATGTTTCTTCAGCTGCAAAGAGATGGGGTAGAACTATACAGTATAAAGGTCCTTTCTAAGTCTGATTCTATTCTATACCCACAATTGTTAACATAAATTCACTTCCATAATACAATCGGCATACCTTTCATTTGATAATCAAAAGTAAGCTCTTCTCCAGGATATATCGTTCTTGTGGAAAACAGTGCTATTCGAGGAAGACGTGTATCAAGGTTATCAATGAAAACATTGAACACCTGAAGATTTGGGTCACACTAAAAAAGGAACATTAGAATTATTTAATAGTTGCTGTTATTATGTAGAAGCATACTTAAGTCATTTTGAGTGCCACATAAATTCTCTAACTTCCCAGGACTTTATTTTTAAATTCCTTTTAATATTTAATTGCTTTTTATGTGGATAAAGGATTAAGTTAAACGTAAATTTAAAGTTCCAGGCTGTCTCAGTGGTCAAAGAAAAAGCTTAGGAACCCATTGCCTTCCCCATACTTAATTTATAAGTTATATGGGAGAGGGTTTAGGTTAAGCCCATGATTTGTGTAGCAAGCAAAATTAGAATTTTATACATTCCTGTTTTGGAACTTCTAAAAGATTCCTGATTTCATCAGTGAAAGTACACTCACCACTAATACATATTGAAATCTCTATACCCTTTGGTCTTGATGAATTGCTATAACCAAATAAATTCAAATTAATCATCTATTGACCAACATCCAGTCCCCTGCCTGAAACCTTTCCAACTTTGTAGAGAACGTCAGATCTCATATGCTGACATAATCTTTCAGAACATGGTTCCTCACAACAAAATGAGATAGTATCACAGTACTTTGCCAGATATTGGTTATGTTAGTGTTTAATTTGATGGATCTCAAATTCATCAAAAAAAATAGGTGAAGTAGTGGATTTGGAAGAATTTCCAACTTTTTTATAAATCAATTATACCTGAAATAATTTGGTATATTTTTCCCAAGTTTGTAGCCTCACTGCTGTCTTTCTGTTTAAAACAACAACAGTACCTTAACAAAGATGCTATGTGGAAAATGTAAAAATGTTAAAAAAAAAACTCTGGAAATACAAAGCACTATGAATGACACCTCATTCTTAGGGACTGGGTAGTTTTAAATCAAATTGATACTTGGTAGTAGACAATGAAAAATTAAGATTTTTAAAGTAACAAGGTGAAATTCTTGGCCCTCTTAATTTTAAAAAGTCCTGTTTATGCTTGAAATGATACTTCTTACACTATGATTCACAAAATGAGACACATTTCCATATCGAGCTGCATCCACTGTGAATTCATCAGATTCATAGTCCAGATCAAAGAGGTATGTGATTCCTTTATTATCATAGAGCTGTCCCCGTCTCTCAGCTTCTTCACTTGTGATAACCTAAAAAGAAAAACTAATATATAACTATTATGAACTAAAAAGTAACCCACAATTTTGCAAAATAATTGTAAAAAAAAAATCAGAGATAATCTTACCACTGAAACCAAGAAAATGAGCTATTAATACTAAGAATATACCAACAAAATTTAGTTTTGACCTAAAAATATTGTAGCTACTCTGAAGAGTCACAGTGATTGCCAATCATCTAAAAGAAATTCTTTCTGAAACAAGACAGGTGGGAATAGAGAAATCTAGGAGATAGGAAAAAGGGCTTTTATAATAACTTCTATTTACTGTGTAATTTTACCCAGCTATTCTTTCCTGCAAACAGGCTAAATAAATAGCTAAAGGCCAAATAGAAAGCCCATTGAAGCCTCTTATTTACCCAAAATGCTCCCCCCCAAAATAACCTTTGAAACTAAGAATATAAATTATTTAAGTTCAATTTGCAGTAATATTAATAAAATTCAATTTTTTAGATTTTTACAAAGATTTGACTGAAAAGCAAAAAGATTTTCTATAATCTACCTTTTTATTTAATTACCCAATTAACTATAAACCAAAAATTTCTAAAAAAAGGTCTAGTAAATAAAAATAGCAAAAAGTAAGATCTCAAAAGTTCAAGTATACTGAAAAGTAAATTTAAAATTGACATGGGGCAGTCCACAAAAACTCAGATCAGAGTGAAATTAGTTTCATTGCTTTTGGAAGACAAATATTAAATCTACTTATCACCAAGAACAACTCTAAAATTGATATAAGATTAAACATAATCAGGTGTGCAACCATAACCAAATATTTCTATAGCCATGATTTATTAACATAGCAATGCAATTTGATTCTTTGCATGTCATAGAGAATGGTGGCAATTCTAAGTGAGCTATGGGAACCCAAGTTCTAGACTTCCACCATCATCCTTTAAGGTCATTGTTTCATAGTAAGTTGGTAGCATTGATGGATATTTATTAGGATTTAAAATAGCATCACTTCTAGTTGTCAAATAGTCATTTGCAGGAGTCATTTTGTTTAAGCATATATCTACTCCAATACAAATCTATAATTTCACTGATGTGGCACTTCCCTCCACTAATGGAGAAGGCAATCCCTTTACAACTTAATGACTGGACCTTTCAAGAGCTGCTGTAGCTGAAAAATTCATTATCAGGCAGCCAGCCTTATACTGGTTCTCTAATAGCAATATCTGTCCATTACTGGGCCCACACTTGAAGCTTCCCAGCTTAGTACAATTTGCTAAACTTGTGTCCCACTGGTACAAATAAGGTTAGGGTTTCCTCTATGCCACAAAGAGGCAGGAAATTTATCAGAAAATTAAAAAAAAAAATATATATATATATGTAGCTAAAATCACCATGGCACTCCTGGTGCAAAAACCTCTTGCCCCCTAAACATCACAATCTTGTATACATATTATTCATTACAGTCTAAGTAGTTGAACGTACCTCTCCAACATACTCCATGACAAAACTCATTCTTTTAATTTTCACAAGAGTTTTCACTCCCCAGCCACGGCCATTACTAGTTCTAAAGATGCAAAGTGAATACGGTGTACCTTTCTGAACAATCCTATTAGGGCAATCAGGCCCACATTTACACCGGGAGTTGCACTCGTAGATGGGAGTGCCAGGCTGGATTTTTATCTGTTTTTTTTTATTGTAAGCCAAATGAACTCCAGCTTCTGCAGGGCAGCATTTCTCAAAGAAGCAATCTGTGCACATACAACCAACTATGGCTTCATTTGTTAAATTGATTCCAGAAGCAGGTTTGTATTCATTAATGTAGTAAAAGTCTAAAGGTGGACCTTCCAGATCAACAGTATTTTCAACAAAAATCATTCCTTTATGGTTCTTTTTTCTGTTAAGCTCTTCTTGCCATCTCTGCAGAGCTACCCTTTGTTTAGCCTTCTTTACAACATACTCAGAAATGGCAGGCTTCAAATTTTTGATATCATTTTTCAACATTAATGCTTTGCCTTGCTTTAGCTGAGTCAAATAATCATGCTGGTCATTGTAAAACTGTTCAAGAAGTAATGGACATTTGAGATTTCTTGAAGGCTCCCAAGTATTTGTGGTTTCTGGCCATCCTTTCCATTTTACAAGGTAATATTCCATATCCTTAAAATACAAAAGAAGGTGTACATTAAGCTGTAATATTTCAATTTAATTCAACAAACAGTGAAATGTTTCTGGGGAAGATTTTTTTTGGGGGGTGGAGGATTAAAATATAAAAGATGAACAAGACAAAATCCCTTCCCTATCAAGGGAGATATCAATATACTCATTTGAATTAAATATTCTAAAAAAGAAAATAAATACTCATTATCATTGTTTTGACATCAGTCTAAAGACTTATACAAAAGGTGAAAATTCTCATATTTTCAAACTTAATGTTGAATTTTTAATAACATAAATAGGTTAATATTTCAAAAGCATTGTTATACAGTTTACAAAGAATATGAATATAAAAGACCATGTCAACAAAAAACCAAAAGTATATTTGTTTCAAAAAAAATTCAAAGAAATGAAAAAAGAAAAGAAGCATGCACCAGATAAGTTCAGCCTTACTGGTCCGATGCTAAGACTTCTTCACATGGAAACTTGAGAAACTGGCATCTTTATTCAATTTCTATTCAGGAGGGAGATGTTTTACCATTTGGTATTTAGCTAGGAATTTTAAGGGCAGTTCTCAATGATCCCATGACTTATGGTTTAGTCTGGATGATACTTTGATTAATAATAGTAAATGACAGTAGACAGTAAAATGATAATTGATGATCACAATAATGCACTGAGGAACTGCCAAAAAACCACCATCCAAATCATTGGAATGATAGTACAGCTTAAGTGTGAAGGACTTTGCTGTACTTAATTATTCCAAAACTGGTAACATACATACTGAGTCTTCAGTAGATAGTTGAACTCTGTATTGAGGGGGGCATACAAGAGTAACACAATCTTTGACCCAAGACAGGTATAGTGTCCAACAGAGAGGTACTTTCTTGTATATCATACTTTGGGTCAGACATCTGGATACCAACATTTTACAAAGGACATTGACAAGCTGGACAACTTTTGGAGGGCAATGAGGTGTGAAGGGACTCAATTCATGCTAAATGAGGACCAGTTGAAAGAAGTGTTATTTAGCCTGTTAAAAAGGATGGGTGGGAAGTAGGGGAAAATCCATAACTGTTTTCAAAAATCTGACAAGTGAGATGTTAGAAGAATGAGGTAAAACAACATAATAGTTAAGTAAAACAATAATGAATGATAAAGTATCAAATAAGTGTCAGGATAATCTTATACTATAGGAATGCAATAAATGAAGGATAAATGTAGATTTCTTACATGGTATGCTGCAGTAATAGGGAGAAAATGACCCCAAGTAGAAAAAACAGATTTATAGTAGGGACTAGTAGAGTTAGGGGTTACAGATACTTCATGAATCTGTGATATTTTCAATATGGGAACTCTTTCCACACCTGCAACTTTCAACTTATTCATACCATTTTATCCTTGTTGAGCTTTGTGTATTCCCTACAGACTATGTCATTTTTGTCTTTTTATCTCTAACACAAACCATCTTGAAAAATAGTAGGCATTTAGTTTTTTAAAAAGAATTGGAACTGATAATTCCAGCTAACTCTGTGACTGTATAAATCAACTGTGTCTCAGTTTCCTTCTTTGTAAAATGATAGGATTAGAGTGAAGAGTTTCTAAGGTTCCTTCTAGAAATTAGATAATCTCTATATAAATCCTTGAAGTGTGGAGAGACAGGATGCAGTCAAGGTACTAAAGATTTTTCTCTAAGTCTTTTACTATTTTGCATTTCATTTATCAGTACAAAATCTAAGATCTCATTCACCAATTAACCTATCTCCTTTTCTAGTCTTGCATGCACTAAAATATCTTTTATAACTGTTTTTTCATGAATAACACTGTTGGTAATATATGCTGTGGTCTATTATCTGTGTCTTTTGCTTGCTGTGTGGCTCATCTTTGATTTTGATTCTCCTAAAGTTATGTATGATTCACCACTATACAGTCTCATTGGGAGAAATTTAAATTCTGGCTCCAGGTCTATGTATCTGAAATATTTGTCTAAGATTCAGATTTTGATGGACTAAAATGCAATGGGTTATTCATTTAACTACATGATGTAATCTGACAATAAATATTAATTAAATTGGTTTTCCTTATGTAGTTGAGACTATGCTTTGCTTTTTTAACACCTACCTTAGTTCTTTGCACTTAATACCTGTGACAAGGAAATAAAAATAA